>NC_064848.1:94427074-94662074 GCF_024139225.1 Suncus etruscus | reverse complement strand
GAGAACCCTGCCCTGAAACCATGTTGCTGCTGCTACCAAGTTGTCAGGGTGTCATATTTACCCACTCTGGATTAAATCAATGCCAGGGCAGCAGTAGGGCCTTCCCTGATAGAAATCTTATTCCTTGTGCTGGTGTAGAAAACCATGCTGTTTCCATAGATGGGATCCAAGGTTCAGGGATGAGTGGTAAATGCTCAATCTTCTGAAGCCTAAGCCAAGTTACTATGACAAGTGTTTAGGGTATAGTGTCCCACTTCAATATAAAATGTATATTTTCCTATCTCTATTAGATAAGAACTTATTTCTTATGCAAGGTTTCCTCATTTTAATGTGACTATTGCAAAAAAGGAACAGTGCCACATGGTACTACTGGTGTATAAAGGCATGAAAATAACAAGCTAAACCATCCCAATAACCTGGTTCAGAATACTAGAGAAACGTATCTATTAGAATTCTCTACTAAATAGATCCAAAACAAACAAACAAAAAGTTTGGAGGAAACTGCAACTACATAAGAAGATAGACAATAAGATAGACATTAAGAGTTATACCTATTAAGTAAATACATCTAAAGAAATATTTAAAGGAGATATACATGTTCCCTTTAAGTCTTTTGAAATCGCCTGGGTGGGGGTAAAATCCAGAGCATAGCTTCAGCTTGTGATTTGGTCTTGTGTAGTCTAAAAATTGGCTATCAGTAATCATATATCAGGAAATGTCCTCTAGCTGAGGGCTTCTCAGAAACCAAATCTGGTAGCAAACAGCAGTCCACAGTGAAGGGAAGTGGGGGGAAAAGGGCCACTGAGAGCAAATCAGCAGCAGTGGCAGTGGCAGCTTCTTCTCAGGCTGGAAATCTATTCACTTTGGGAACTTATTGGCAGCTGGCTGGAATGGGGGAAATTTTCTGTGTTTTTTTTTTTTTTAGGAGCTAAAAACTGAGGGTAAAAAGGGTTAAATTGGACGAAATAACAGATGGGGAGTGAAAATGTGGACTAGAAATGAATTTGTAAGGTGGTAAGCCAAGGGAGGAAGGAGGGATTATATATAACGGGGGAAGGACAATATACAACACAGATAGATATTATGTAAATTACAGACGGATATTAAACAAACATTGAGAACAAAGGATCAGAAATGGCGCTGGGACCTAGAAGGAAGGTGAGAAAAGACTCAAAAAGGCAGTCCTGTTTGCATTTGGTGGAAGGAATTAAGACGTGAGGTTCTCTATTCCCTCCCCATCACAATCCTGGCTGGCTCCAAAGTACAGATGAAGAGTAACAGTACTGGAACCCAGCAGGAGGCTGAGGGAAGGCTGTACTCCTTTTTTTTTTTTTTTTTTTTTTAGGTCAAAATTCTGCATCTTCATTTTATGTACTATTCTCCCTTTCTGAGTCCAGCAATTTAGCTTTCAATTCAACTCCTGCTACTAATTCCATATGGTATCTCTTCTGGAGACGGAAGGCTGCATTCTCCAGGGAACTCTCTCAATTTAGGTCTTACACAGAATTTTGCATTAAATCAGATTTTGATATATTTTATGTTGCCATGTAGAATGATCCCGTTTACTCCCTTTTTTGCCCATCTTAGAACGTTTCTTATAAAGTCAATTTAAAGGGTGTATAACCAGTATTATAATTTAACAAATTATATTATAATTTAACAAATTAAAAGAAAATGTTTTACTTTATTTTGGTTCTTTGAGGTCTCACCTGGCAATGCTTAGGAACTACGCTTTGCTCTGTGTGTGTGTATCACTCTGACAGTGCTTGGGAGACTAGAAATGTTTTATTTTAGGGTTCATGGTGAGGTATAAATGGCATCCTAAATAATATTCTTAACCCTAGAAGTTTGTGTGATTATCATTGTTTTTTCTTTGTTGCCTTAAGTGGTATCATCAAACCCTGTCAATCAATTCTTTTTATTTCCTATTTTGCAAAGCACTTCATACTATTTCTTTAAGGATTTACACTGTATTTTTTATTTGAGTGAACTTTTAAATTAAGTATTTTTTTCTGTCATAATCTGGCATTTTGTCATTTAAGTAAAACCTTCGTATAATCAGAATTTGCACATCATAAGACATAATACAAAATACACTTTCCTATTATGGAAAAATATTCTTTACTGTAACATTACCTTCTTTCTTACAATTAAAATATCAAAACATTTTTAAGTAAATACGAAAGCAAAATTGGGTCAAATTTTACATGAAAGGAACAAAAATAATGCTAAAATATGTTGTTTATAGCTTTCAGTTGTCTCAATATAATATCAAAACAACCTAGTTTTAAAAATAGACTATAATAAGCTCTAGTGGGCATTAATTTTTCATATCAAAGTGTATTAGAATAACAAACTTAGTGATTTTTTAATTTATAATAAGATTTTAATTATATTAATTACTGTTGTTACCACCTTTTGTGAAATAGTTAATTAAAATAGCATAGTAGAGATATTATTTTAAAAACATTAAAGTTGTATCTATAAAATATGAGAAAAATGTAAAATGGTCTTTCATCTGATATTCATGACATTACTTTCAGTTTTTATAATTTACCATTTTATATTATTATTTTTATATGTTTATATTTTTTTAGTTTTTATATTACTTCTATAATTTAGTGAAAAGGCAGCTGATATATAAGAAAACTTTAAATATGTAAATTATTTATGCATCTCAGGAAAGTTCCATTCATAAAGATTACATTTCATTATCTACAAGAGGCTATACATAGGGTTTGAGTTTTTTATACTTTTTGATCGGCTGTAAATTGTAATCTTTGTTTCCAAAAAGTTTTTCTATATTCCTTTATTGTGAGTTTTATTATGAGTTCCTATGCCAATTCTTTTAGGTATTTGTATCATTTATTTTATATTATTCCTGGGTTAGACAGTTGTTCATAATAAATCTTCAGGTAGAGAAATGTGACCTAAATATAATTAATAAAATCCTTTACCCCTAAGATATTCTGTCACATCCTTAAGTTTTCTTTTATGAGTGAGGATTTCATTCTGTTTTTATTATTTATTTTTTGAATATAACTGGTTGTGCTTAGAACTTATTCCTGGATCTGCACTCAGGAATCACTCTTGGTGGGGTCTTGGGTACCATATATGGGAATAAATTTGCATTGGCTGTGTACAAGGCAAATATTCAACCTGCTATACTCTCTCTTTAGCCCTATGAATGAGATTTCAAAATTTTTTTGATTGGACACTCAACTTCCTGCATATTCTTTTTCTTTATTTTTGTGAGTTGTTTCTGATAGTAGCTTATTTAGAAGGTACAATTTTATTTTTGTATGACCTGGGAGTTACTCAAAGTACTGAGTGAATGTTTGGCATGGTCAAGACCTCCAGTTAAATATCTCTATAGAGAAAAAAAGTTTCTGCCATTGAGGCAGGCTAGGATGAGAGTGGGGTCAGAAGGGAAACTGGAAAAATTTGTGGCAGGAAATAAACATAAGCATTGAAATATTGTATGACTGAAACTCATCTATCAACACCTTTATAACTCTGTATATTATGTAATTTAAGTAAAAAATATTCTTCAGGGGCCGGCGAGGTGGCGCTAGAGGTAAGGTGTCTGCCTTGCAAGCGCTAGCCAAGAAAAGGACCATGGTTCAATCCCCCGGCGTCCATATGATCCCCCCAAGCCAGGGGCAATTTCTGAGCATGTAGCCAGGAGTAACCCCTGAGCATCTAACGGGTGTGGCTTGAAAAACCAAAAACAAAAAAAAAAACAAAAAAAAATTCTTCACTAGATATCCTCATGAGTGCCACAGTGTGGTTCTTATGACCTCCATACTGTAGGGCCTGATACCAATAAACTAAATGTTATTAGGTATGACCCCAAGGTTTCTAAGCAATGCTGGGAGGTTTCTTCTACAAACAAACAAACAAACAATGGGAATTTTAATATATTCTATCTTGTGGGGAAAGATTGGTGCTATGGTTTAAGATAGATTGATATTATGTACTCATAGCTAATATTATATATTCATAGAGTATTATAAACAGTAATATATATACTATTTTATATACTAGTTTAAATAGTGATATACAATATACATAGTAATTAAATATAGTATTATAGAGACACATATTCTGTATTCCTTTTATTCATTATTTTGTTTTTTTTTGTATTTAAAATTTTATTAATATCTTTATTTAAATACCTTGATTACAAATATGGTTGTAGTTGGGTTTCAGTCATGTAAAGAACACCCCCCCTTTCACCAGTGCAACATTCCCATCACCAATGTCCCAAATTTCCCTCCTCCCCACCACAACCTCACCTGTATTCTAGACAGGCTTTCTACTTCCTTTCTTCATTAATTTTGTTATGACAGTTCTAAATGTAGTTATTTCTCTCACTGTACTCATCACTCTGTGGTAAGCTTCATTTTGTGAGCTGGACATTCCAGTCCTTCTTTTGTCTCTGAGAATTGCAAAAAATGTCTTTTCATATTTCTTAAAAACCATAAATGAGTGAGACTATTTTGCATTTATCTTTCTCCCTATGGTTTATTTCACTCAGCATAATAGATTCCATGCACATCCATGTATAGGAAAATGTCATGACTTCATCTCTCCTGACAGCTGCATAATATTCCATTGTGTATTTGTAGTAGAGTTTCTTTAGCCATTCATCTGTTGAAGGACATCTTCATTGTTTCCAGAGTCTGGCTATTGTAAATAGCACTGCAATGAATATAGGTGTGAGGAAGGGATTTTTTGTATTGTATTGTTTTGTGTTCCTAGGGTGTATCCCTAGGAGTGGTATAGTTGGATCATATGGGAGCTCAATTTCCAGTTTTTGGAGGAATCTCTATATCGGTTTGCATAAAGGTTGGACTAGATGGCAGTCCCACCAGTAGTGACTGAAAGTTTTTTTCTCTCCATATCCACACAAGCACTGCTTGTTCTCATTCTTTGTGATGTGCTCCAATCTCTGTGATGTGAGATGGTACCTCATAGTTGTTTTGATTTGTGTCTTCCTGATGATTAGTGATGTGGAACATTTTTTTCATGTTCCTTTTGTCCATTTGTAATTTTTTTTGACAAAGTGTCTGTTCATTTCTTTTATACATTTTTTGATGGGATTAGATGTTTTTTTCTTGTAAAGATCTATCAGTGCCTTGTATATTTTGGAAATTAGCCCCTTATTTGATGGGTATTGGGTAAATAGTTTCTCCCTCTCAGTGGATGGCTCATGTATCCTGGGCACTATTTTCTTTGAGCTGCAGAAGCTTCTCAGCTTAATATAGTCCCATCTGTTTATCTCTGCTTCCACTTGTTTGCAGAGTGCTGTTTTCTCCTTAAAGAAAAAATTAGTCTCAAAGTAATGGAATGTTTTACCTATGTGTTGTTCTATATACCTTATGGTTTCAGGTCTGATATCAAGGTCTTTAATCCATTTGGATTTTACCTTCATACATGGAGTTAGCTGGGGATCTGAGTTTGCTTTTTTGCAAGTGGCTAACCAGTTGTGCCAACACCACTTGTTGAAGAGGCTTTCCTTGCTCCATTTAGTATTTCTTGCTCCGTTATCAAAAATTAAGTGATTTTATGTCTGGGAAACGTTCTCTGAGTACTCAAGCCTATTCCACTGATCTAAGGATCTGTCTTTATTTCAATACCATGCTGTTTTGATAAGTATTGCTTTGTAATATAGCTTAAACTTGGAGAAAGTAATGCTTCCCATTTTGCTTTTCCCAAGGATTGCTTTAGTTATTCAAGGGTGCTTATTGTTCCAAATGAATATCAGAAATGTTTGATCCACTTCTATAAAAATGTCATGGGTATATTTAGAGGGATCACATTAAATCTGTACAATGCTTTAGGGAGTATTGATATTTTAATTATGTTAATCCTGCCAATTTATGAGCAGGGTATGTGTTTACATTTCTTCTTTTTAAATTATTTTAAATATATATTTCATTTAGACCCCTTGATTACATACATGATTGTGTTTGGGTTTCAGTCATGTAAAGGACACCATTCATCACCAGTGCAACATACCCATCACCAATGTCCCAAATCTTGCCCCTCCCCACCCAACGCTCACCTGTACGCTATACAGGCTTTTTATTTCCCTGATACATTCTCATTATTAGGATAGTTAAAAATGTAGTTATTTCTCTAACTAAACTCATTCCTGTTTGTGTTTACATTTCTGCCTGTCCTCTCTTATTTCTTAGAGCAGGGTTTAATAGTTTTCTTTGTATAAGTTCTTTATGTCTTTGGTCAAGTTGACTCCAAGATATTTGAGTTTGTGTGACATGGGTTGTTTTCATAATGCCCATTTCCCCTATCATTATTGGTATATAAAAAGGCCATTGATTTTTGTGTGTTAATTTTGTAGCATGCCACATTGCTATATGCATCTATTGTTTCTAGAAGCTTTTTGGCAGAGTCTTTAGGGTTTTCTAAGTAGAGTATCATGTCATCTGCAAACAGTGAGAGCTTGACTTCTTCCTTTTCTATCTGGATGCCCTTGAAATCTTTTTCCTTGTCTAATTACTATTGCAAGTACTTCCAGTACTATGTTGAATAGGAGTGGTCAGAGAGGACAGTCTTGTCTTGTACCAGAATTTGGAGAAAAGGCTTTTAGTTTTTCTCTATTGAGGATAATATTTGCCACTGGCTTGTGGTAGATGGCCCTAACTATATTGTGAATGGTTCCTTTCATACTTATCTTAATGAGAGGTTTTTTTTTTTAATTAAGAATGGGTACTGGAACTTATCAAATGCTTTCTCTGTGTCTATTTATATGATCATGTAATTTTTATTTTTCCTGTTGTTGATGTTGTGTATTATGTTGGTAGATTTACGGATGATAAACCATCCTTACATTCCTGGGATGAAATTTACTTGATCATAGTGAATGATCTCCTTGATGAGGCATTGGATCCTATTTAGGATTTTGTTGAGGATCTCTGCATCTGTTTAGATCAGAGATATTGGTCTGTAATTTTCTCTTTTGGCAGTATCTTTGTCTGGTTTTGGTATCAAGGTGATTTTGGCTTTATAAAAGCTATTTGGAAGTGTACCTTCTTTTTCAATTTCATGAAAGAGCCTGTCCAGGATTAGTAGTAGTTCCTTTTGAAAGTTTTGAAAGAATTCATTAGTGAATCCATCTGGGCCTGGATTTTGTTTTTGGGCAGACACCTGATTACAGTTTTAATTTCCTCAATAGTGAAGGGGGTGTTTAGATATGCTACATTCTCCTTACTCAACCGTGGAAAGTTATGAGTCCATGAATTTATCCATTTCTGCCAGGTTCTCATGTTTAGTGGCATAGAGTTTCTCAGAGTAGTCTCTGATAACCCTTTGAATCTCTGCAATATCTGTAGTGATCTTCCCCTTTTCATTTCTGATATGGGTTATTAAGTTTCTCTCTCTCTCTTTGTGAGTTTTGCCAATAGTCTATCAATCTTGTTTGTTTTTTCAAAGAACCAACTTCTGCTTTCGTTGATCTTTTGTATTGTCTTTTTGGGTTTCCACTTCTTTGATTTCCGCTCTATGCTTTGCTATTTTCTTCTTTCTCCCTATTTTTGGATCCTTTTGTTGATCATTTTCTAATTTTATAATCTATTAAGGGGCTATTAATAGCTCTTATAATAGCATTAAGCTATTCAGGTATGTCTCTTCTTTCTTCCTGATGTGTGCTTGTGAAGCTATAAATTTTCCTTTCAGTACTGTTTTTGCTGTATCCCATAGATTCTGATATTTTTTGTCTTCATTGTCATTTGTTTCCAAGAAAGTTTTGATTTTCTCTCAAACCCACAGTTTTTTCAGTAGTGGGCTGTTTAATATCCAGTTGTTAAAGTTTTTATTGTGTCCCTTTGTAGTTCACATTTGATTTCAGAGCCTTGTTGTCAGCAAAGTTAGCATGCAAAATTTCTTTCCTCTTGATTTTATGGAGGTATGTTTTATGTGCCAGCATGTGATCTATCCTGGAGAATGACCCATGTACATTGGAGAAGAATGTGTATCCAGGTTTCTGGGGATAGTTTGTCCTCTATATATCTACTAGGCCTCTTTCTTCCACTTCTCTTTTCAGAGCTAGTATATTTTTGTTGGGTTTCATTCTGTTGACCTATCAAGTGTTGACAGGGCCGTGTTGAGGTTTCCCACAGTTATTGTGTTTATACTGATGTCTTCTTTCAAATTTGTTAATAATTGTATTATATATTTTGCTGGTCTCTCATTGGGTGTGTATATGTTTAGTAGTATGATTTCTTCCTGCTGCACATATCCCTTGATTAGTATGAAGTGTCCACTTTGTCCCTTACAACTTTACTTAGTCTAAATTTTGTGTCATCTGATATTAATATGGCCATCCCTGCTTTTTAAGGGTGTTGTTTGCTTGGATGATTTTCCTTCAACCTTTGATTTTGAGTCTATGTTTATTCTGACTATTCAGGTTTGTTTCTTATAGGCAGCAGAAGGTTGGGTTCATCTTTTTAGTCCATTTTGCCACTCTGCGTCTCTTTTTTTTTTGGGGGGGGGGGCACACCCAGTGGTGCTCAGGGGTTACTCCTGGCTGTCTGCTCAGAAATAGCTCCTGGCAGGCACGGGGGATCATATGGGACACGGGATTTGAACCAACCACCATAGGTCCTGGATTGGCTGCTTGCAAGGCAAACACCGCTGTGCTATCTCTCCGGGCCCTCACTCTGTGTCTCTTAATTGGCGCATTAGTTCATCAACATTGAGGGACATGATTGTCATGAGATTTAATGTCATCTTTGTGTATAAATTTGTTGTGTCTGTTGGTTTGTCTTATTTTAAAGTAGACCTTCCATTTTTTACTTTAAAGCTGGTTTTGCATCTGTAAAGTTTCTGAGCTGTTGCTTATCCTTGAAACTATGTATCCTTCCTTCAAACCCTGAACAGGAGTCAGGCCAGGTGCAATATTTTAGGTGAAGCCTCCATTTCTTTCAGTCTTGTCACAATATCCCACCACTGTCTTCTGGCCTTGAGAGTTTCTTGTGACATATCTGCTGTAAATCTTTTTTTTAAAATATTATTTTATTTAAACACCTTGATTACAAACATGATTGTGGTTGGGTTTTATCATGGAAAGAATACTTCCCATCACCAGTGCAACATTCCCATTACCAATGTTCCAAATCTCCCTCCTCCCCACGCTGTAAATCTTAAGGATGCTCCTTTAAATGTAATTTCCCTTTTTGATCTTGCTTTTTTCTGTATTCTGTCTCTATCTGTGGGATTCATCATTGTTATTAGGATGTGTCTTGGGGTGTTTTTCTTCGGGTCTCTTTTAGATGGTACACTTCGGGGCATGCAGGATTTGATTGCATGCAGCCTTTAGCTCTGGGAGTTTCTCTGTGATGATGTCTTTGACTGTTGAGTCTTCCCGGGGATCTTCTACCTGGGCTCCTGGGACTCCAATGATTCTTATGTACTTCTTTGACGCTAATCCTTAAGAAAAACAACCCACTTGAACTTTTGAGGTTAACTTAAAACTAATATGCATGTGCATGGAAATGTAAAAAAGTACTTTGCCTTCAATGTTTAAGGAGTTACATACGTTTTATGGCTTTAGATTGCTTTGTGTGCTGCTAAGAAATATTATGTACTACAATTTGGGGACTCAAGTGACAAAATAATTGTACATGGGTTCTGTTTTATTTTTCTCAATGTTCTTTGGCTGAAAGTTTAAAGTTAAGATATCAGCAATGGGACTACTGAGAATTCTGTTTATGGGTGATTGTCCTTCCACTGTAACTTTACCTTGTCCTCTTTCTTTGCATTTTTGTTCTTATAATTAAAAATAAAAAATTAATAAAAATTGGCTATCTTATTTTTATCCATTATGATATCGTCAGGACGCTTGAATGGTTAGGATTTAGACTGTCATCCCATTGCCTATGTTTTATTATTTTTTTTTTAATTCTTAGAGAGCAGATGTGAGTTCACTGTCTACTGACTAATTCAAATAAGAATTTATATAATGTGGTCTTCTAAAGCCACAATTTATTTAAATGTCTCTAGTTTTAATATACATGGGATACAGACTACCAATCTATGTGAGTTTGTGTGGAGGCTTTATTAAACCTTTTTGACAAAAATTGTTTTGATCATTGGTATATAGGTATGACAGGTATCATGGATACAAAGAATATGCTGCCCCCAAATGCAAGCATTTCTGTTCCAAGGAACTCAAATACTTTCATTGGAACAGATTCTCTACTGACAAGCCCAGTCTTGCACATGTAGTTTTCCATCGCTCTCCTTCATTCTCTCTCTTCCTCTTAACTCTCTTTTTATTCCCATGTCCATAAAATATAATGAATATCATTCCTGGTATTTCTTTAAAATATTTTTCTTATCTAAAACTGATAAATAATTCAATACTTTTTAAACTTTGTGCTTTGCAATGTGTTGTCCTATTTAATTATCCCCACAACAACCTTGGAACTTAAGCGATTCAATTTTTTTAAAACCCTGATCTTTTTTTTTTTTTTATATATATAGTAATTTTTATTTTGACCAAAGTGGATTAAAAATCTTTCACAGTAATATTTTAGGCACATAGTGACATTGAATCAGGGTCATTCCCACCACCAACGTTGTCTTCCCTCCACCCCTGTTTTCAGCATGCACCCCATATCCCCTTCCTTAATCCCCGAGCTACTAGTATATAAGTGGTCCCCTCTGTATCTAGCCTGTTGTAGATTGGGTATCAATTTTTTTGTTGTTGGCTTTGGATTTGGTGTTTAAGTTTGATCATTTTTCATTTCTACTTAATGTTTATATGACTGTTTGGTCTTGGTACCCTCCATTATTTCCCCCTTAATTTATCAGGCAGAACAAGATGGTTCAAGTTATGTGTTTCTATTTGAAGGAAGGAAAAAAATAAAATGGGGCAAAAATCAAAACAAGCAGAAAATGGGAGGAGTCTTTCTACAGGCTATAAATGTCAATTTAAGTGAAGAAAGGAAAAAAGGAAGAAACAACATAACAACATTACAAAAAAAAAAGAAAAAATCAAACAAAAAACTTGAAAAGCACCACAGCAATAAAGACAACAACCACACAATAAATACATTCCTGAAATAAAAACAAACCAAAGCACAAAAAAGAAAAGAAAAACAACAACAACAACAATAACAATAACAAAACCAAAAAAAATATATTTTTTGCATAGGCACAGTAACTATTGGGGAGATCGAAAAGGATTTCCCTTGGCCTAAGAGATACAAGGATTATCTACCCTGGAAGTATAATGTCATGGGAATAACTACGGGCTTGTACATGTTCTTTTACTCTCCCCTAGGTCCTTTTGTGGTGTCTGGAAACTTTTTGCTTCATCGTGGATAATACTCAGGCCTCTGTAGCTAGACATCTTGGTATTTGCACAGGTCTAGGATGGAATCTTTCTTTATGGTTCTAGTAGTTCTCTTCCATTACTTGTAAAACCATGACCTTTTGATCTCAATGATGGAGTAATTTATACAGACTGCCTTTTAATTTGAAGTATCATCTTTGAATTAGATTAAAAAATAAAACACCTACTAGGATATTTTTATATGTAGTTTAACTAATTTAATTTGTTTTTCTGATAATAATGGAAGTTTTATCTTTATGCAAACAGGTTTAAGACATTTATGTAAAATTGAATGTTTCTGAGAGAAGTAAACTCACAAAGATGAGAGAGTACAAATGATTCATCATTTAGATGCAGCATTTTTTCAATTTTTACTTCTTTTTTTGTGGCTACCTCTATGAAGTTATAGGAAATGTCATGTACTGCTTTAAAGTAATATACCTTTTAATATGGCTTTAGTAAAGATTTGTCACCATGAAAATCAAAAGCAGAGGCATCATTTAAAATCCTGCAATTAAGTATATGCTTGTCAGCAGCACAGTGGTAGCATCTTTGATAGTGTGGGTAATGTGTGTTTTCTTCTTAGTTTACTGAGACTGTGGTAATGGAAGCCAAGCTCTAACATCAAAGAGAAGAGGTCTTCCTTTGTAGGAAAACATCATTACATTTTCACACCATTAGGGTGATAGAAGTATAGCATCTCCTCTGCATGAAATAGATGCTTTTGATTATGTTTTTTTGAAAATTAAACATGAAGTAAAAAGCACATAACACTTACCCTTATTTGAATATTTATCAATACTACAATATTAATAATCTATATTGATCACCTTATCGGTATTTTGATGGAAAATGGCTGAATAGTAAATAATTCACTAATTGAAATTCATTTTAATAAGTTATTAGTAATTACATAGGCATGTGAGCAATATAAGCACCTAATTTTCTGTCATTTAAATGACATTCCCTTGAAATCATGGAGCCTTTCTCATGATTGCTTCATAAAAGTCCTTACCAGCAATTACTAGAGTAAGGCCACAAGGCAATTTAATATTTAGCTAAAATCAGGATTAGGTGCTGATGAATAAACAGAACACCTATTCTATTGTTCTCATATTGTTAATGAATCATTTTATTAAATAAGGGCTAACTATATACTCAGGGCTACCTATGTATATATTCAGAAATGGAACTTACTGAAAAAACTTACATAAAGCTGACATTAAAAAGATGCTATAGGGTAAATATAGATGAAATAAACATACTTGAATTCTGTAGTTTTCATTTTCATTGATCATATATCTTTACCTTAAACAAAGAACTGTTACAAGATAGTACTGATTACAAAAAATAGCATTAGTAATACTAGTGACAAACCCACCTGAAATCCACAAGGATGAAAAAATGCTTCAGATATCTCTGCATTTCACACATTCACAAAGATTACCAGATGTAGAATGCAGGCTATTCCACAGGGAACAAAACAGCAAGAGGAAACATGTTTTAATGGCAAAAACATTTTTCTGATTGGTAGAATTTATTTCTCTGTTAAAGCTGCTGAGAAGACTAAAATGGCACCATGAACAGCTGTTGTTTACTTAATTTTTGCCTACCAATATTCCTCAGATTAAATAATGTTATCACAAAAATCTTAGCAGCTGTCATTTAGTTGATAATTGTCTATTAATTTTCTACCAATAACATATCACTTACAAATATTTTAGGGCATATTATAAGACTTTGTTTTATTGTCTCCAATAAAAAAATACACCAACAACCTAAGTATTTTTTAATAATTGTGACACTGACATTACAGGAATATATAGCAGTCCTGGTATTTATATAAATCAGGAAACTAATTTATTGCAAAAATATTCTCTGTAATTGATTATATAAAATAGTTAATTAATTTTCTACTTTCCAAATAGTTTAATAACTACTACACTGACAACAATAGCACTAAAGTTTGGAATATAAACAGTGTTCATGTGTATTTCTATGCTATCTTAAGTTATGCTTCTTTCTATTTTTTGTTATATATGTTACTATAAATTTAATTACTTTATTTTTACTAATGGTATTTTTCTACTTCTTTCTCTCTTTTTTATTTAATTTTTAAGTAATTATAGACTACAATGTTTTTTAATATTTTTTATTGTGATCAAAGTGAATTACAAGTCTTTCACAGTACTATTTAAGGTACATAATGACAAAGAAATAGGGCCATACCCACTACCAGTGTTGTCCTCCCTCCACCCCTGTTCCCAGCATGCTTCCCATACCTCCCCCTTTGCCTCTTGGACTGCTAGTGTAAGAGGTCTCCTTTGTGTATAGCTTGTTGTAAATTGGGCATCGATTCTGGTGTCATTGACTTTGGGTTTGGTGCTTTAAATTTGATCATTTTTATATTTTCACTCAATGTTCATATGACTGGTTGTTCCTGATACCACCCATTATTCCCCCTCAAGTTATGAGGGAGAACAAGATGATTCAAGTTCTGTGGTTCTGTTGGAAAAAGAAAAGAAAGAAGAGAAAAAAAGAAAAAAAATGCTTGGGGGGATCTGTCTAGATGCTATAAATGTCAGTTCAGAAGAAGAAAAAAAAAAGAAAAAACGAAAACAAAAAAATCAAAACAAAACAAAACAAACAAAAAAAGCAATAAAAAATGCACAGCAGTAGCAACAAAAACATCATCACCAAAACCACAACCACAGAAAGAAAAGAAAAATAAAATAGAAGGTCTGGTGTGGCAAGGCTTTGTGTGTGTGTGTGTGTGTGTGTGTGTGTGTGTGTGTGTGTGTGTGTGTGTGTGTGTGTGTGTGTGTGTTTGTATAGGCACAATAAGTATTAGGGAAGTTAGAGAGAATTCCCTTGTCCTAGGAGGCACATTAGCTGTTTTTGGTGTCAGGTTTTTGTAGTTAAAGATTCTGGTTTCTCTGCATTTCCTTCATCGAAGTCAGGATGATGTGGTGCATCCTCTAGTTTCACCTCACCATTTATGCGAAGCATCCTGCCCTGTAAGCAGGTTGTTGCTGTTGATGAGTGTTAAGGGAACACTCTTTGGAGTAAGTCAATGCCAGGGTAGCGGTAGGGTCTTCCCTGGTAGAGGTTTGCTTCCTGGTGATTTCGTGGACAATTGTGGTTGTTTCCGTAGAAGGTCAATGGTTCACGGGTGTATGGGCAATGCCCATTATTCTGAGACCTGAGCCAAGTCATTATGCCAGGGTATGTTCAGGGTATAAAGCCGAACTGCATTACAAAATTTGTGTTCCTATCTTTATTAGATAAGAACTTGTTTGCATATGTAATATTTTCCCATGTTAATGCACCTATGCAAAAAAGGATCAATGCCACAAGGTATTATTGGTGCCTCTGGGGGCCAAGGGGACAAGTCCAACAATTCTCTTAACTTGGTTCTAATATGAATTCTAAAGAGAAAGACTCTTCTACCAGAATTTCTTATTGAACTGATCACTAAAACAAAAAACCAGTGGGCAAAGTTATCACTGTATAAGAGAATATTCAATAAGAGTTATAGCGGTTAAGGAAAAAAAATTAAGATATTCAAAGGAGATATACATGTCCCTTTCATGTCATTAGAAATAGTCAGGGGGAGGATGTTGAATTCAGGACACCACTTTGATCTCTGATTTGGCCTTCTGGAGTCTGCAAAATGACTCCCAGCAGTCCCATATCAGAAAATGCCTTTGAGTGGGGACTAATCAGAAACCTAGTATGGTATGGTAGCAACCACAGTTACACAGTGAAGGTAGGTGAAGAACAGGAGGCCGCTAAAAATAGATAAATAGGAACAGAATACTGGTTTCTTCTCAGTCTGGGAGTCTACTTTTTGACTCTGGTAGCTGGTTGGCAGCTGGCTTGAGTGGGGATAATGATGTGCTTCGTGGGGAGCTAAGAACTGAGGGTAAAATGGTTAAATGTGGGGTCATAGGTGGTGCGGGTGAGGGAGTAAAGGACTAAAAATGAGCTTCTGAGTGGTGAGTCAAGGGGGGAAGGAAAGTATACATCATAGACATACTGTATATGACAAACAGATTAAACCCAATGATATCCTAATTAATTGTCAATACTTTAAGATAGTGTCACACATACAATAATGACAGATTAGAAATCTGATAAATTCGATGACAAAGCCACATTGTATAGAACAGAGCTGAGCCCCTACACATTGTCCTGGGGAGCACATGGAGGGAGAAAATAATGTGAACACAGTTCTGATTGCTGTACTATGAATAATAAAAGTTTTTAGTCACAGTAGTCTTAAGTCTTCTGCCAGCATCTATGAAACTATATCAGACTTATCTAAAAATTAAGTAAATTTTGGTTTGAGTTAGTATTTAGCAATGCATATGCTTTTGGGTTACAATATTATTATAGTATAAAGATTACAAAATGTGGGTTACAGTGTTTTTAATACCACACAAACATAATATGCCCAAAGCTTCCTCCACAACTCAGTGTTCCCCTTTCAATTAACTGTCTCCTTTGGTTACCTTAATTATTTGGTCAGAGTTTATTTAACTTTGTCTATTTCATCTCTTTGTTTAACATCTGTGGGTATTTTTGTAATTTTACTTTTTAATTTAATTAGCATTAGTTTATACTATTGTGGAATTTTATAGGTTTTGATACCTACCTATATATTTATATAATCATCATAACATTTTATGCTTGCTTACACTTCTTGGAGAGCTGTTCACCACAAAAAATTTGTAGAGATATATTTTGATTAAAGCTATAAAGACAAGAAGAATAACAGTAGAATATAAAATAACTAAAACATTGGCTCCTTGAGTGTAAAAGCATACACTTAGATCATCTCACAGTAGAAAAGGTTTCTGAGAGGGCCCGGAGAGATAGCACAGCGGTGCTTGCCTTGCAAGCAGCCGATCCAGACCTAAGGTTCCCATATGGTCCCCCGTGCCTGCCAGGAGCTATTTCTGAGCAGACGGCCAGGAGTAACCCCTGAGCACTTCCGGGTGTGGCCCAAAAAACAAAAAACAAAAACAACAACAACAAAAAAAAAAAAAAAAGAAAAGAAAAGGTTTCTGAATCTGACCCTATTCCCTGGTATCATTTTATTTTAGAAAATTTACTCACTTCTGAATCTGATCTTGTTTGACTCTGACTCCTAGGCAGTAAACAAGCTATTGTAAGCAGGGAAGTAGAGAGATAAATCTCCTTGAATACTATGTCCTTCTTTAAAGAGTGTTCATCTTGATAATTATCTTTTGCTTAACTTTTTTTATAACCTAAATCTCTTTAAGGGAGACCAACATATAGGTCTACTTAAATATACATGTATTTAGTTTTAACTTGAGCCCATTTGTACTTTCTGAAAGGGAATTTTTTGCTAGTATGAATTTTTACTTTAATTATTTATGAGTTATTTTTGCAAGTGAAATGTTCAGATCTATTATATTATGACTTGATGACTAAAGGAAGAGGCAAGGAAGTTAAAAAGATAGTTATAGAAGTTACTTTTGAGGTGTACAGAATTATTATTTATATAGTCCATAACTAGAAATTTACTTTCTATCTATAGAGAGAACATTTACAATAAAACTACTTGAGTTTTCTTAGGAAACATGATTCATGTAATATCAATTGCTAATTCCATGACATTTATTTGACAGAAGGAAAATATAATGATTAGTATTAATATGAAATCCCCGTAGATCTATAAGATCAAGCTCTATGGTGACTTAATTGTGGGGTTAGCAATATGTGCTTAGATGTAGATACTTGGTTGATTTTCAGTCAAATAATATAAATAAGAGTTTGGGAGCACTTTCATTGGTCAGATTTACTTTCATATTTTATCTTATTTTATCCTTATGGTCCCATTTATATACATTTTTCCATATGAGTAGATTAATGTTTCGATATTTTGTATCCTTTCAATATTCACAACTATTTCTGGGCTAGGTATGGTTCTGGATGTTGGGAATACATAAATGAACAAGACAGACAAAGTCTATATCTAATTGAATTTGGACTCTATTGAACTATAAAAGGACAAAAATTGTCCCAAATTCAGAGTTGCTTGAAACAAAACCCTGTGAGCTAAAGAAATAGTTTTGCTTTAATAAGCTCATTTTGGAAGACATAGTTCAATATTTTGATCACAGTATTATTTATTCCTGTGCAAGGATAAAAACCCACATTTTTCTTTACAAGTTAGTCAAAATGAACCTGAGTGAATGAAACTTGACACACAGCACAGGGTGTCCAAGGACTGGAAAAATTGATTCCATAAATAGCAAATCTGTATGAGGTGACATTTTTTCCATGTGATCCATTGCTCTGTCATGCATTTTTTATAATAAAATTTACTGGAGGAAATCTTTCATGTGTAATTCATATTGAATATAATTCTACATATAACAATTTCTTTCTTTATCTCTAGTGACTTTTGCAGAGAGAGCTGTACTGCAAAAAGCAGTTAGAAATTCCTTATAAGTATGGTTCTGCAAGCATAAACAATCATTTAAGTTGTTGTATAGAGTTTAAATTCCCAAATGTATCTCTCTAGCATATTAGTTCTTCAAGAAACATGCAGCCTTAACAGAAAAATTTACTTTAGCTATCAGTTCACCTAAGAGTAAATGATCTTGAACTACGTTTTATATTTAAATGTAGTTATGGCAACTATTTCTTTTGAGAATTATAGTTGATGTTTTTGAAGTTAGTTTTTGATATTACATGTTATTTTTCAATTGGCATTTTTAAATTAAAATTTTATTTTTTCACAATTCATTACAAATGTAAAGCAGCCAGATTTGAATGTTTCTGTTCACCCAAATTTTTGAAAAAGCTTGGATGTTGCAGGGTAAAATCCTTGGTTCAAATAATCATATATGTTGGCTTAATATCTCTCTTGCACTTTTATCTTTCTACTTAATTGCTCCTTTTTTGGTGTTCATGTTGGGGGTCCCATTATGGTGATGACGAGGAGATACTCTTATTGGTAGTAGTAGAGGGTTTACTACTGACAGTACTGAGAGGGCTATATGGAAATGAGTCCAGGGTTAGAGCATGAAAATTTAACAAATGTAACTTTTTTGTTTTTTTTTTTTTTGTGTTTTTTTTTTTGGGGGGGTCACACCTGGCAGTGCTCAGGGGTTACTCCTGGCTCTATATGCTCAGAAATCGCTTCTGCAGGCTCAGGGGACCATATGGGATGCCAGGATTAGAACCAATGACCTTCTGCATGAAAGGCAAACACCTTACCTCCATGCTATCTCTCCAGCCCCTACAAAGGTAACTTATCTTAATAATTTTTTATTGAGACCAATGTGAATGACAAGTCTTTCGTAGTTGTTTAATAGTTGTATTTAAGGTACATAGTGACAGTGATTTAGGGCCATTTCTACCACCTGTGTTGACCTCCCTCTGTCCCTGTTCCCAGCATGCCTCCCATACCTCCACCCTTAGCCCCCTGGACTACTAGTGTAACAGGTCCCTTTTGTGTATAACTTGTAGTTTGGGTCTCTTGATTCTATTGATGTTGACTTTGGTTTGGGTATTTAAGTTTATATTTCCATTTGATATTTCCACTCAATGCTCATGAGACTATTTGGCTGCTGGGTCCTATTCACATTAGAAGACATAAAAATATGAGGCAGAGCAAGATGATTCATGTTCTATGGTTCTATTAAAAAAAGCGAGCAGAAACACTTATAGAAACATTTATAGAAGCTATAAATATAAATAAAATCAAAAGAAGAAAAATAAAAAAGAAAGAAGAATAAATAAAAAATGGAGGTGCAGATGTGGCAAGTTTTTTTTTTTTTTTTTTTTGGCATGGACACAGAAATATTGGGGAAATTAGAAAGGAAATTCCCTTGGCCTAAGAGATACAGGGTGTCTCTACCCTTGAAGCATACTGTCATGAGACTGACTACAGGCTCCAAATATGTTAGTTGTTATACCCCAAGGTCTTTTTTTTTATTATTTTGGGCCACAGCCAGTGATGCTCAGGAGTTATTCCTGACTATGCACTCAGAAATTGCTCCTGGCTTAGGGGAACATATGGGTTGCCAGCAGAGCTGGCAGAGTTCACCTTCCAAGTGCCAATTTTGATTCAATTGCTTTCTGAAGTATTTTGAAGTTTTTATGGTATAGGTCTTTCACCTCTCTTGTTAGGTTGATTCCTAGGTACTTGATATTTTTAGATATTATTTTAAATGGGATAGAGCATTTATCTCTTTCTCTTCTGTTTTGTTATTTGTATAAAGAAATGAAACTGTATTTTGTGTTTTGACTTTGTAGACAATTTGCTACAATTTGCTATGTTGATTTATTGTTTCTAGAAGCTTTTCTGTGGACTCTAGGATTTTCAGTGTATATGATCATATTATCTACAAAGAGAGATTTCCTCTTCTCGTAGTTGGATATTTTTGATTCCCTTCTTTTGTCTGATTGCTATTGCTAGGTCTTCTAATACTATGTTGCATAAGAGAGGACACAGTGGACAGCCTTACCTAGTGCCTAATATTAGTGGAAATGCTTTTAGTTTTTCTCTGTTAAGGATAATGTTGGCTGTGGAAATTTTATAGACAGCTCTAACTATCTTGATGAAGGTTTCTTTCAACCCTATTTTGCTGAATGGGTGTTGTATTTTTGTCAAATGCCTTCTCTTAATCTATGATCATGTGGTTTTGACTTTCTTTTTGTTGATGTTGTGTATGATGTTGATTGATATGCATATGTTGAGCCATCCTTGAATCCCTGGGATGAAATCCACTTTGTCATGATATATAATCTTTTGGATGTGTTGATGGATTTGGTTTGCTAAGATTTTATTAAGGATTTTTTGCATCCATATTCATTTATGAGAGTCACCTGTAGTTATTTTTCTTGGTGATAGCTTTGTCAGTTTTGGGAATGAACATGATATTAACCTCATAAAAGGAATTAGAGAAGTTTCTTGTCTTTCCAATGTTTTGGAAGAGACCAAGGATCAATTGTAGTAATTCTTCTCTGAATGTTTGATAGAATTCACCTGTAAAACCATCTGGTCCTGGAATTTTATACTACGGGGAGTTTCTTAATTACTGTATCAATTTTCATAATTGTGCTTGGCTTGTTTAAGCTTCCTACATCCTCCTTATTACGTATCAGGAGTTGATATTTTTACAGTAATACTGTCCTTATTTCTGGGTTCTTTAACTTAACTAAGTACAGTTGTTTATAATAAGCCCTTATTATATCTTGTATTTCTTGAGCTTCTGTTGTAATCTCTCTCCTTTCATTTGTGATCTAATTTATTTCAGTGTTTTCCCTTTTGATTCTTGCCAGTGATTTGTCTATCTGTTTTTTTTTTCTTCTCACAAAACCAGCTCCAGGTATCATTAGTACTTTATATTGTTTTGTTTGTTTGTTTGTTTCTATGTTGTTTATTTCTGCTCTGGTTTTTATTATTTCTTTTCTTGTACCTGTTTTTGAGTTTCTTTGCTACTGGTTTTCAGATTCTCAAGGTGTTCCTTTAAGATGTTGATTTTTGTCGTTTTCCTCTTTCCTAACATAGGTGTGCATTGAGCTATGAGTTTTCCACTAATTACTGCTTTTGCTGTGTCCCAGAGATTTTGGTAATTTGTTTCTTCATTGTCATTCATTTCAAAGAAACTTTTTATTTCTTTCTTGATTTCCTATCTGATCCAGCTGTTATTGAGCAACATGTTGTTTAGTCTCAAGTTATTAGATTTTCTCCACGTCTTTATTACAGTCAATCTTGATCACTGTTGTGTTGTGAACTGATAGGGTGATTGGTATAATTCTTATATTTGTGATTTTATGTAAGTTAGATATGAGTCCTAAGGCATGATTTATCTTAGAAACGGTTTCATGTGTACTTGAGAAGGATGCGTATTCTGCCTTCTGAGGATGGAGGGCTTTGTGTAAGTCCATTATTCCTAGTTCTTCTAGTTTCTCTTTCAGAGCTCCATGTCTTTGCTATTATTCTGCCTAGTGGATCTGGCAAGTGGCAATAATGGTGTGTTGAAATTTTCCACTACCATCACTTTCCCCTCCATATGTTTTTCTCGATTTGTAAGCAAATGTCTTGCATATTTTTCTGGCTCTACATTGTTGAATAAATATTGATCAGAGTTAAAACTTCTTGGTCTACTATTTCCCTGATTAGTAGGTAGTGTCAATCTTTGTCTCTGAGCACTTTTTTGAGGTTGAATGCAATTTGGTGTGACATAAATATGGCTGTCCCAGTTTTTTTTTTTGGTTTTGCAGTGGTGTGCATAATTGATTTTCATTCTTTTACTCTCGGTCTGTGTCTCCTCTGAACTTTTAAGTGTGTTTCCTTCAGGCAGCAGATATCTGGGTTTTGTTTCCTGATTCAATTCTCTACTCTGTGCCCTTTTAATGGGACACTTTACTCTATTGCTATGTATTTTTAATTTTTATTTTGACCAAAGTGTATTCAAATCTTTCACAGTAATTTTTAGATACATAGTGACATTGAATCAGGGGCATTCCCTCCACCCTGTTCCCAGCAAATATCTCATATCTCCCTTCTTTACCCCCTGGGTTGCTAGTATAAGTGGTCCCCTCTGTGTCTAGCCTGTTGTAGATTGGGTGTTGATTCTGTTGTTGTTGCTTTGGATTTGGTGTTTAAGTCTGATCATTTTTTTTTATTTCTAGTTAATGTTCATACAACTGTTTGGTTTTGATACCCTCCATTATTTAAGAAAATTAGGGGCCCGGAGAGATAGCACAGTGGCGTTTGCCTCACAAGCAGCCGATCAAGGACCAAAGGTGGTTGGTTTGAATCCTGGTGTCCCACCTGGTCCCCTGTTCCTGCCAGGAGCTATTTCTGAGCAGACAGCCAGGAGTAACCCCTGAGCACTGCCGGGTGTGACCCAAAAACCAAATAAAAAAATAAAATTATTGATAGAGAGGGTTGTTGTGCTATTATATTGTATAGTGTTGTTGTTGTTACAATTGGATATTTGGTTTGTGTAATTGATTTCTGAGTAACTCATTTAGTGTCAGTTTTGCTAGCTCAGATATTGTGGGTTCTCTTTTGTCTGAGAATGTTTTTAACCTTCCCTCGCAAGTATATGAAAGTTTTCCTGAGTAGCGGACTCTAGGTTGGAAGTTTCTTTCATTTAGTAGTTTAAATATGTCATTTTACTGTCTTTTTGCCTGAATTGTTTTAAATGGGAGACCTGGTTTGATTCTTATATTTCTTCTTTTGTACTTGAGGTGTTTCTTCTCCCTTATTGCTTTGATATATCTCTCTTTATTTATTTATTTTTTGCCATTTAGATTAACTATATATCTTGGTCTTGATCTGTTAAAGCCTATTTTATTTGGCACTCTTTCACTTCTTGGATTTGTACAACCATCAATTTCCAGAGAATTGTTATTATTTTCCTTGTTTTCCCTTTTTCCTTTTCCCTCCCCTTCTGGAATTTCTATATAAGGCACATATTATTTCTTTTTTCTTTGTTCATTTAAGTACGTTTCATTTTCTTCCAATGTTTTGTCTCTTGTTTCATTATTGACTTCTTAGTTGTTTTTGTCTTGTATTTTGTCTTTTAGTTTATTCATGCTTGTGTAATTCTGCTATTATAGCTTGCTAGTATGCTTTTAATTTTTCTTAATTCCATTTGTATAAATTCTCTCTCTTTTGGGGGGGCATACCCAGTGACGCTCAGGAGTTATTTCTGGCTCTGCACTCAGAAATCGCTCCTGGCTCAGGGGACCATATGGGACACTGAGGGATTGAACTGCAGTCTGTCCTAAGTTAGAGCGTGCAAAGTAAATGCCCTATCACCTGGGCCACCGCTCCAGCCCCTAATTCTTCTTTGAGTTTGTTGAATTTGTTTGTCTAAGAATTCAGTCGTCCTCAGGGCTTAAATTTGGCTCTGAATTCAATGATCATACCTGGTGGTGCGAGCATAGTATCTGGGAAACTCTTTTGTGGTTTGTGGGGCCACACCTGGTGATGCTTAGGGGTTACGCTTGGCTTTGAACTCAGAAATTACTCCTGGCAGGCTTGGGAGACATATGGGATCCGGGAGTTTGAACTTGAGTCATGCAAGGCAAACACTATAGTTATGTTGTTCTATTGCTCTGTCCCGAAAGATTCTTAATTAAAATATTAACATCTAAAATATATTATATATAAAATTAAATATAGTAAAAATTATTTTGACTTGATTCAATTCATTAAATTAAGCTAGAAAATGTATATAAGTTTACACAACTGAGAAATTAGATAAGATCCTATCCTTAATGGGATATTTAAAAAATAAAACTATAATACTGTGTATTATTTGTGCGATATATGTGCATATGGTAGAAATTTAAGATATGTTATTATAATTTTAAACTTTGGCAATAACATTATTATATTAATTGTATCTTTTCAAGATTATATTTTGTAGTCCTATTCCTGTTAAACTTGGGAAGGTTCAACCCTTATTACATTAGATGTAGCCAATCATACAGCAGAAACAATTAAGGGTGGTCTAGTTAATATATATATATATATATATGTATATATATATACATATATCTTATAGACATATTCTAGTGCTTTGGTGGACTTTAAGGCTTGACAAAATGCAGATGTATAATAGTAGGCTCAGTAGACAGTACAAGCCAAACTATTGGCTTCAACAGATGGTGTCGACAAGTATTCAGAGTGGGGGGGGGGGCAGGCGGTGGCGCTGGAGGTAAGGTGCCTGCCTTGCCTGCGCTAGCCTAGGACGGACCGCGTTTCGATCCCCCCGCTTCCCATATGGTCCCCCAAGCCAGGAGCGACTTCTGAGCGCATAGCCAGGAGTAACCCCCGAGCGTCACCGGGTGTGGCCCAAAAAACAAAAAACAAAACAAAAAACAGAGTGGGGGAGAATGAAGACTAACTAAATGAAGAAGTTGACACTGAAGCCGCAGGCAATGAAACCAGAAGAAAGCAGAGACTATTCGAGTTTGGAAATAGATTGGAAAGAGTGACAATGAGTCAACTCAAGTGGTGAGAAGCAGCAAGGTGCCCATTGTAAAGGACACTGTCTTAAATGAAGAGGTTCTTGTTTCAGGGGCAACAGAGATATAGGTAAGGGAGATGTAAAATAAAAAATCTTAAATATAAGAAATAATACCTCTTATAGACAGAGTAGTTTGTGTGATATTCTTACAAGAAGTCCACCAGGTCCTAAAATTTAACTGGTATAACCTATAAAACTATCCCTTTGAATGTAAACTGCATTTGAGATTAGCTTATTTAAGGAAGTAAGTTAAAAATGGGATCTTAAGTGTGTATTCTAATCCAAAAATGAATAGTATCCTTCTGGTGTGAGGCAATTGTGACCCAGACAAACATAGAGGGAAGACCTTGTAAAGACCAAGGGAGAATACAGTCGCCTCTAATATTAAACTTTAGGAAGAAGTTATTACTTGGATGTTAACCTGATATTATTTGATGTTAACATTCAAGATTCTAAAACTATGAAAAAGTATCTCTCTGTGGTTTAAGACTTATGAAACTAGGTTATGTTAATCCTAGAAAATTATTATAAAGGACTAAGAAATGATTAAAAGTCTTGGAAAGGAGTTCTTTTTATTTTTTTGTTTGTTTTTGGGCCACACGCTATGGTGCTCAGGGATTACTCCTGGCCTGCATTCAGAAATTGCTCCTGGTTTGGGGGACCAATTGGGACACCAGGCATCAAATTTTTATCCATCCTGGGTCAGCTGCATGCAAGACAAAAACCATACCACTGTGCTATCACTCCAGCCCCAGAAAGGATTCTTTATATTGTTTACCAGGTGTAAGCAGTTTTGGGCTTCTGAGTCCAATTCTCCAAGTAAGTCGAAGGGATTTTCAAGTGATATGATTTTGATAAATTAATATACTAGTCTATAAATCTACTTATGTTATCTCACAGTTCTAAGGGAATAATATATTTGGTGGGTTTTTTTTTTTTTTTTTTTTTGGTTTTTGGGTCACACCCGGCGGTGCTCAGGGCTTACTCCTGGCTGTCTGCTCAGAAATAGCTCCTGGCAGGCACAGGGGACCATATGGGACACCGGGATTCGAACCAACCACCTTTGGTCCTGGATCGGCTGCTTGCAAGGCAAACGCCGCTGTGCTATCTCTCCGGGCCCAATATATTTGGTTTTAAAACACATTAAGAATTAATGCAGATCATTAATATACAAAGATGACAAACAGACTTAGTAAAATGCTTTTGAGTTTTACATCAGTGTACAAACTCTTTACCCAAATCAGTAATTTAATGGAATAGTTCCCAGGAAAGTCAACTTTTTAATAGACAGACAAATATTAACTTTGTAATCTTTTATTGGAATAAAAATGTTATCTAATTAATAGCTTATTTAAATATTTTTACTGGTGGACTAATTATGATACCAACAATAATGTAGTTTCAGAAATGTGATCATATAAGTCAAAAGGATTTCTCTTACTTTTCCTGAAACAAAGTGATAAGTAATCTGAAAATTCTAAGCATACTTTTTCATTGTTGTTGTTGTTGTTTTTTAGGTCTTTTTTTGTTTGTTTTTTTGGGCCACTTGCAGTGACACTAAGGGGTTACTTTTTGCTATGCGCTCAGAAATCGCTCTTGGCTTGGAGGACCATATGGGATGCTGGAAGATTGAACCACGGTTAGTCCTCTAAGCAGAGATTTACATTTTTAAAAAGATATTTAAACTAAATATTTAAAAATATCTAAACTAAAAATAAATAAATCAAGACAAGACATGCCAGTACAAAGTCAAGCTGACTTTATTTGGTTTATAATGCACTTCTTAAATAAATGTTAGAAACGGGCCGGGCGGTGGCGCTAAAGGTAAGGTGCCTGCCTTGCCAGCGCTAGCCTTGGACGGACCGCGGTTCGATCCCCCGGTGTCCCATATGGTCCCCCAAGCCAGGAGCAACTTCTGAGCGCATAGCCAGGAGTAACCCCTGAGCGTTACCGGGTGTGGCCCAAAAACCAAAAAAAAAAAAAAAAAAAAATGTTAGAAACAAGAAGTTTGATCAAGTTCAAGAAAGAGGTAAAACTGAAAATGCTTGCTGGAAATGTTTGGTCAGTTAACTGAAGTTGTAGAGAAAAATCAGTACACCAAGAAAACTAAAATAATACCTCAGTTGTAGATAAGGGAACTACTCCCCAGGGAAGAAAACATAATTTGAATACTGAACCTTGTGGGGAGCCTAGCTGATGAAACCTGGGACATAGGACACCTCAGTAATTCCTAATCTGGTCACCCACGTGACCAAAAGGCCCATGCCTTGAGAACAAAGGAAATAGACAAAAATAAAGTAATTCAGAGCAGCCCAATATATCCAGCCAGAAAGAAAAATATAGAGTTTGCCTTTGTGTTAGCAAACATTATTAAGAACTCTGTTTGAATCTTATGCCTTTTAGTAAAACGTGCTCAGGTCTACCTCTTTGCCCCTCCCTATTACCTGCCCCAGTTTATGCTAATGAATGCTTGTAACTGTGATTGGTGTAAAATTTGTAACACCCCTGACGTGTTTCAGCCCTTAAAAGCTGATCCCCCAACAATAAACTTCCCTTTTTGAACAGCATGCGTTGTCTTGAAGGCTTCTGTTACTAATTTCTCTAGTTCTTCTTTACAGGTCGGTTCTGCTCGAGTGAACCCACTAATAACTAGCAACTTTCATTTCCACACCCCCGCGGGTCGGGGGACTCCCACGAAAGTTGCAGAACCTAATTCAGAATAGATATGCATTTTTCCCTTAATCATATGTTTTCTCATATTCTTTTCTGGCACCTCTCTTCTTTCATGTGAGAAATCTGCAGTTGATCATCATGATTACATCTTTGAACTCATATGTGACTATCACAATTGAAAGGATTAGTATTTGATCTACAGCTCATAGAAAAGAACTTTTTTATTATAGTATTTTAAATAGAACTGACTAGTATTAATGAAACTGCCATTGAAAGAGAAATTTCATTTTTATAAGGCAAGCTGGGGGATCAAGAAAAAAAGTTTCTCAAGCATGGTAAGAGAAAATATCTTGCTTCTCTAAATGTGTTTTTACAAACAAAACATTTTTTCCTTAGAGATTAAGTGCCTTACTAGTGATTTGCAATTTACTTAATAGTCTATTAAGTAGATTAAATCAGGAACTCAAGAAATCACTGAAGGTAAGAAAATGGAAGCCTAATACAAGTAAATGTGCTATTAGAGGCATCAATATAGATAAATTTCAAAATGGTGGTTGAATGAGGAAAATAATTTGTGAAATGATACATTTGATGAGAAGATATTTGAAAATGTTCAATAACACACAGTTCATTTTAAAATATTACATACACATTTTTAGTAAAATTAAAATAATGCTCATGGACATGATAGCACAAATGCTACCAAGTGATTAATTTTCAGCTCCAACATTTCTTACCTTGGAAGCAGTTTATCTTCCTTAAGCTTCAGTAAAAATCAGATAAAATTACCAGAAAAGGTAGTTGAAAGTACTAAACATGGTAATATAAAGCAAATAGCAAACTGACTCCTAGTTGTTAGTGAATTTATTAATATCATGGATTTTTTTTATTTTCAATATAATTTTAAAACAATATTCAGTTATTAAAGTAAATTTTGGTTTTAGTAAAATGCTATTATGGTAAATAGATTGTTGTTGGTAATTCTCAATAACCTCTTAGCAAAATATGGTACAAATCTACCTAAACCCATCTGTGTCATATATACTTCTACATGTGAACATTTTGTATTTTAAAGCTTTTAGAAATAATATAGCATTCCAGAGCGGGTACAAACATGACACTATGAATTGAATTTCTCAACTTTTTAAAGAGGCAATTTTGTAGGACGTTTTTTGTTATTTTTGTTGTTGTTGTTGTTTATTTGTTTTCTATTTTGAGGCCACACCAGGTGATGCTCAGGGCTTTGCTTCTGGCTCTGTGCTAAAAATGACTCCTGGTGAGCTCAAGGGACCATAAAAGATGCTGGAGTTTGAGCCCAGGTGGGCTGTGTGCAAGGCAAGCACCCTACAAGCAGTACTGTCTCTCTAGCCTTTTGTATTTTTTTTTATTGCAGATGATAGTTAAGTATGATTAGAATTTTGTGAATATAAATTTTATAATAGTCTTTAAGACTGAAGGAATGTTTGACATATTTATTAAAAAATGTGCCCAAACAGTTAAATTGATTTGATCACTACCACAAATTAAATCAGAGGTAAAATAGCTCTTCAACATAGATTTCTGAATCATTGGTTGTTGTTCTTTGCTGCTGTTGTGGTTTATTTGTCTTTGGACCATATCCAGCAGTTCCTCAGATATTACTACTGGCCCTGTTCTTAGGGATGACTCCTACTGGTGCTCAGAGAACAATAAGTGATGATGTGGCAACAGGGTGTACAAGGCAAGCACCCTACTCACAGCCCTAATATCCTAATACTCTCCCTTGTTTGTTCTTTTCTTTTGTTTACACTAACTGGACAATAACATTTTGGCTTTGATTTTAATTTTACTTTTATTACTCATAATGCCCATTTTATGTTTTCTATATGTGTATGAGACGGGTGAAGTGAATTGTGTGCAATTTTACAATCCTTTTTTGAGTAATGCATATTTTGAAAAAATAAATAATGATTAGGTGATAGCACTGATTCTTGATTACTGTTTTTAATGTAATAGTTAAAATGGAAGAATATAATAAAATCAGTATGGATGGAAACATTAAGAAAAATGTTTGTGATTTTTGTGGAGCATATTTTTGTATGTTTATTTTAATTCTTAGTTAAGATTCCTTGCAATAAGTTTTTGTTTGTTTTTGGGGGGGTTACTCATGGCTGTACACTCAGAAATCGCTTTTGGTTTGGGGAGACCATAAGGGAAGCCGGGGGTGGGGGGAGGGTGTGGATCAAACCGCGGTCTGTCCTAGGCTGGCGCTTGCAAGGCAGATAGATACCTTACCGCTCCGCATCACCACTCAGGCTCCTCCTTGCAATAAGTTTTGCTGGGGGATCAAGGAAGTGATTTGGTGGTATATCATACACCTTGCATGTGTGAGACTCTGAGTTCAATACACAGGATCATAACAAAACAAAATAGTTTTCCCAAAGAATGTGCCTTAGAAATCCCTATATTACATTTGTTATATATTTCTTAGTACATAAATATTATGTACAGCTATATAGGATTACAATAAAATATATTGTGCTAAATATATTCAAATGCGTTTAATGGTTTAACATTGAGCTAAGTTATGTTATATATTATCACAAGATGATTTGAAATAAGAGATGGAGAGTGAGATGTGAGAACTTTATTACTTAAGTAAATCAAATAATTTTTTTCTTGAAGCTAAAATGAACTTAAAATACATTTAACTGTTAAGAAGTTATAATATCTACATTTTAGAGAAAAAGGTGCTAAAAGCATGATCTTTATAGTCCAGGTGTCATATTTATTTCTGACTATGTGAATCCAGAAGATACTAATTTAAAATTGGATTAAATACGTATCTAACATTCAAATCAACTGTGAGAATTATGTCATAGAAAATAAGACATTTAGAACATACCTTAACTCTAAAATGTAGAGGAGAAAAAAGATTTTAGAAGTAATTATTTTGAAACTTATCCTGATGTGTGCAAGATTGTCAAATGGTTGGTTTAGTTAGCTAATATGGCAGCTCATTAAATGGTCAAAAACTTCAATTGCATTTTACTTTTCTTCTTTCAGAAGCCATAAATTTTATCCCTTCTAATATCATGCAGATGACATGAAAGGAAAAGCACCAATTTTCAGAATTATTTGCCTTTCCCAACTTCTTATTCTCACCTCTAGCCATACCACACTTCAGAACTACTAGTCTTCCTACTTATTTCCCGACAGTTATTGGACCGTTTTAATAACACTAAGATTTCAATATTTTTGTAATTTGTCCCATTATCATTAATACTATAAAAGAAAACATCTTATTAATTAAACTATGATGCATGATGTTTTATACTGGTTCAAGGAAATCTTAGTCTAATTTATATGCTACTCTTTAAAATCATCTATCACTCATCTACTATAAAAATGGAAAAAATATAGGGGCTGGAGTGGTGGCGCAGAGAGGTAAGGAGTTTGCCTTGCCGGCACTAGCCTAGGACAGACTGTGGTTCGGGTCAGTCCCCTGGCATCCCACATGGTCCCCCAAGCCAGGAGCTAATTCTGAGCACATAGCTGGGAATAACCCCTGAGCATCATTGGGTGTGGCAGTAAAACCAAAAAGAAAAAGAAAAGAAAGAAAAAAAAAAGGCGATAGTATAGCAGTAGGGCATTTGCCTTGCAGGTGGCAGATCCAGGACTGACCTGGTTTGATTCCTGGTGTCCCATATAGTCCTCCTAGCCAGGTGCTATTTCTGAACACATACTCACAAGTAACCCCTGGGCTTCATCAGGTGTAGCCCCAAACACTCCCCCTGCAGAAGAAAAAATAAAAAAATAAAATAAATAACTTGCTTAGGATAGTCCCAATAATTCTTCTCATTTGGGTCTTTACAAAATTTTTTGGGGACCACACCTGGTAACACTCTACCGCTTGCGCCACCACTTTGGCCCTATAAAAAAATTTCTTTTTGATAGAATTGCTACTGTCTGCTTTGTTTTCCATATCATGTTATCCTGTGTTGTCATGATCAGCATATCTTGAGCACATCTTAAGAATTATCTGTGATTAGCATTCTCTTGAAGATTTTTTTGAAGCTCATTTCTATATGTGGAAACCTATAGAGGAGTCCCGTCTTGCATATGTATATGTATGAAAGGGAAATAATAATTTTTATTGCCTTGTGATGAACAGTAATAAGAACTGTAAAATAACCTAGAATAAAAAAATGCTAAAATATTTATGTTAGAATAAATAAAATATTATATATAAAATTTAAGAGCTGTTTTGAACTTGTTTGCAATATGTAGAGAAACTAGTCTTTTGCAAGGAAGTAAAATGAACCACAGTTGGAGAAGAAGCAAGGGATCAAGGATTTATCCTCTAGGGTAGGCTATAGTTCCAACATTCCTGGGGCCAGATTCAGTCTTTGTTCATTTCTTGCTTTTACAGTTCTCTGAAATAATTTAGTGGTATATAAATTTTTCTTTAGTTTGCGTTACTTAAATAACATGTGTTTAAAGTAGTTCTCATTAATACAAATTACATTATAAATATAATTACATTATAAAATACAATATCCTGTCTGTAACAAAAATACTTGCTTTTATTTATTTAACACAACTGAAAGATACAAGTGAGTTCACCAAAAGTTTAAGTTTGTATTTTCTTAGACTGTTAAAATAATAAGGAAGAGGAAAGAGTTTATTACTAAGAGAGACATCTGTTGGTGGGAATGACAGTAGGGATCTTGGTGAGGTTGGCTGCATCATATGTTTTCTAAGCCAACTACCATATTGTGGTCCCTGAACTTTCAAAACTTATTTGCTGGGCTTCACTAATCTCTAAGTTAGATAGAATAAACAAAAAGAATCAAAATTCTACTGCTGTCACTGTTGACCTGGAAATAAGGTGTGATGTGATAAATTTAGTATAAGCTATTTCCCATAGGATTGAATCAGAGGAGCAGATGGCTTTGTGAAAGAACTGTCATCCAACCGGTATATTCTCTGTTTAGCAAAATTGGCAAAGGGCTGTTAAACAAAGAAGTGTATTCTGTTAACAAAGCATTCTTTGTGGCCTCTTTCTGTCTTTCAGACACTCAAAGTTCATGTACACATTTGATATTTCTTAAATACCTGTTTTTAATTTTTGAACCATAACTGATTTTTTATGAAAAAATTTTCAAATATATTTTATTAGATAATACATTTTTATTTCAAGAAATAGAACTATTAGTAGACTCTAAATAGAAATTTAGCTTAATTTAAGGACACATTTGACTCATACTGTGTTACAGGAGACCACAAACAGTTAAGTCAAATAACATGTACATATCAAGTTAGAACCCAGTACATATGAATGAGTTTTCTTTTATTAAACTCAGAACTTTGTCCTTTTTATGTTTTGATTTCTTCTTCCATTATATCAGAATTTCTGATTATATTATATGAGAAAAAAGTCACACTATCATACAAATATTATTTAAAAAATTAGCAAACTTGGGATCGAGCGGTAGCATAAGTAGTAAGGCATTTGCCTTGCATGTGCTAACCTAGGACAGACCTCAGTTTGATCCCGCAGTGTCCCATAAGGTCTCCCAGGCCAGCAATAATTTCTGAGTGTATAGCCAGGAGTAACCCCTGAGCGTCACTGGGTGTGGGTCCCTCCCCACCAAAAACAAAAAAAATTAGCAAACTTGTTGAAATTTTTTTTATCTTTGGGATAAAATGTTGATAATAGTGAAATACTGTTAATACTTGAATAGTGAGCTTATTAATTCCTTCTGTATATATGTGGTGATTAGTCTACACAAATTATGCCAATAGAATCTCCTTTTCACATAGAAGTGTTTTTTCTTACTACTACTTAATTATTATAATTCTTACTTATGAAATAATTAACTTGCTTTAGGGATATAATGTGTGATTTAGGTAAGATACCTGGTGAAAATGATCTGTACTTATCCTAATATATCAGCTAAGCATGTCAAGTCTTACATTGATTTTAGAAATAAAACACCTGTATTTTTTGTATCTCTAACAGAAACAGTTGCTCTCCACATCAATTTCAATAAATCACCAAATTAATCTAATAGTAATATTATGTAAGACATATTAGTATAGTCCTAGGGATGTGTAGAAAGTGAAGAAAACAGGAGTAGTTTCTCTCTTTGACTATCTCACTTTCATTTTTCTTCTGAATTTAACCTTAAAATTATATTGGCAAAATATTTTCATAAGACAACAGATTTCTGAAAGGAACTTAGGGTATGGGTTAGACAAACCTAATAATATCTTTGAATGTTTATAAACCTTTGCCATGAAGATTAGCAAACTTTCCTTTCATGTTTGGGAACATTTAATATAGTAAAAATTCTAAGGAAAAGATAGCATTGCTGATAATGTTAAAAAAAGTAGCCAATATAATGATGAAATACTAAGAAATGTGTCTTCAGCCATGTAGTATTTTTATATATATGTTTTGTCCAGAGAAGGTCTCAATCATAAGCAAAGACCTACAGATGAGGGAGCAGATCTTGTAGATATGGGGGTACAGAGTGAATGTAGTGTAGGTGAGAAAAATCAAAAGCACAAAATTTGAGGAGGGATTATATTGAAAAGTAGAACTCTATTGATTTTTATTAATTTTTAATTTTTAATTATGAGAACAAAGATGCAAAGAAAGAGGACAAGGTAAAGTTACAGTGGAATTAAAATCACCCATAAACAGGATTCTCAGTAGTCCCATTGCTGATATCTTAACTTTGAACTTTCAGCCAAAGAACATTAAGAAAAATAAAACAGAACCCATGTACAATTACTTTGTCCGTCAAGTCCCCAGATTGTAGTACATAATATTTCTTAGCACACAAAGTAATCTAAAGACATAAAACTTATGTAACTCCTTAAACATTGAAGGCAAAGTACTTTTTTTTTTTTAGAAAAGTAGAACTCTAAATGGAAACTACTATAGTTGGGTGTGTGTGCATAGGATTGGAGATGGTATGGAACAGACAAGGTATGGATAATCTAGTAAAAAAAATTAGATGTTTCATGGGATTATCTTTTATAGAATACAGCCAGAACATTGACTCTATTTTCAGTGGATTTTAGCAGAGACATGACTTGATCTGAGAACCTATTAAATGTCCTTGAAAACCTTTATTTGAAATTACTAACAATAGCTAAGTCTTTTGAGAACTCAACTAGTTATTTTCCTTGTAAATATTGTCTTGCACACTTGTCTGAATTTAACTTCAAAAAGAAATATAACTATATAGCACAGTGTTATTTATGTATGGAGCATCAATGGGACAGAAAAACTGTGCTGCTGATAAAGAAGAGGAAAATCAATTTGAGGGCCTTGGAAGAGAATATATGTCTAGGAATAAATAGCTCTCTACATGGCACAGGTTCTACCTTTTTTGGGGGCAATTCCTTGGATTCAAAGTTTTTGCTTTTGAGCATGCATGAAGTGTTCATTATTTTTTAGGTCTGGTTTCAGGGTTTAACTAATCATTGTTGTTACCTGCATTTTAGGAAGATTCTATTCCAGGTTTTCAGAGGGTAGGCAGAGAACCATTTTCTGGAGTAGGAGCATAACAATGTACATGGAACAATGGTAATTTAAGTGAATGTTTACTTCTTAAATAAGATAGTGAAAAGGATGGTTCTTAAGGTTTGATACTATCAGTTCCATAATAAGAAGTGTGGAGAAATTATGTTAAATATTTTCTGAATAGCTAATGGCATAAAACTTTGCAACTAGTGTGTTAAAAATGCTTGAAATTCTAATAGAAAAAATGACTTTGAGCCAGAATGAAAACTCTAGTTTTTATAAAGACCTGTTGTTATTACTATTAATGATTACCTTTTGACTAGTAAGTTAAGTGAAAATTCACTGTTTTGTCAACTTTCTTAATACTTGGTCTGGCCTACACACCTGTCATAATTTGTGCTCCAAAACACTATATAATTATAGAATTCAACTGCTGCTCTCTGTCCAAACACTTTAAGGCAGTATGCTTAAGCTTTGAAAATGCCGCTGCCTTCTCTGGAGCAAAGAAAATGTTGCTTAATTGGGGCTTGACTTTTTAGTAGGATAATTTGAAAGGAGGCACCCAAAAGTGAGGTAATAAAGGTTATAATTTGAAAAAATTTGAATATATAGTACTAAGTTTATGGGCCCTAAACAAAGACCACGGTAAATTTGTATTCCAGGGAGATAAAGGAAGCTTTTCTAACATAAAGCAGAAAATGAAAACGTTCTACTTTCCTAAATGTCATTTCTTTTCTTTTCTTTTTTTTTTTTTGGTTTTTGGCCCACACCCTGTGACGCTCAGGGGTTACTCCTGGCTATGCGCTCAGAAGTTGCTCCTGGCTTCTTGGGGGACCATATGGGACGCCGGGGGATCTAACCGCGGTCCGTCCTAGGCTAGCGCAGGCAAGGCAGGCACCTTACCTCCAGCGCCACCACCCGGCCCCCTAAATGTCATTTCTTAAGTTTGAAGGATTTAGTTGATCTCAAGTGACTAGAATAAGGAAAAAAAAATCAATAATGTATATGTGTTTTAATAGATGAAATTAAATGTATGATAAAATGACTGCCTATTTCTTGCTTGTGGTTCATTACCAGATGTGGTGACCCTTGGCTTTGTGTAGCTTTGGATTTAAGAACTTTGGGCACTCTTTTTAAAACCTCCCCTTTTCTAAATTAACAATCATGATTTATTTGATGTTCAAAGAGGGCAAGATACTGAAGGGATCCGTAGAAGAGACAGCTAACTCCCCCATTAATATTTTCATTTTGTTCTTTCTGCATTAACTACATAATTAATTTTGTTTGTTTGTTTTTTGGATGTGGTGATGGGTATTAGGACCAGGTTAGCAACATGTAAGTCAAACACCTTACTTGTTGTACAAATTCTTTGAATTTTTTAACGAAGCATGTTCACCATATTGGTATCTGGCCTTTTGTGTAGCTTGACTGTTACATTTACCCAGATTGAAAACTGATAGTTGGGTAATTTAAAGTCATATAAGTGTAAAATTGCCACTACTGCAAAAAAAAATTAATACAAGGAAAGGGCTTTAGAAATTTGTGAAATTGTTTCCAAGTTATCTATGATAACAAAATTAGTAATAAAGTAAGTTTGAAATATTCAAATCCATCTGAAATGAGGATCTTTTTTGACAGTTCTTGGGGGACCATAAGGGATCCCAAATGTTGAATCCAGGTCAGCTGGGTGCAAGTCAAGCATCATACAAGGTACTATATCTCAAGCCATTTGTATCTTTTTATTTTTTATTTTTTTGTAAATTACCAGATCATAACCAGATCTAGGCTTAATGCATCACATCACCCAGACATTCTGGACTTTAAATTGGATGCTGAAACTCGATATGTTTGATTACTTTGAAGAAAAGAGGGGAAGAATAAATTTATCAGTGATAATAAATAAATAAATAAATAAATTTATCAGAAGCCGATTGTGTATGAGACTGCTGATTGTTCCTTAGGAATCTATTCTTTCATCATAACAGGCTTCATTCCACAGTTCCCCCCACTGCAATTTTTGCTAAGTACAGACCAAATTGATATGTGTTTCAATGTACCTTGCAGCTATATGACTTTGTTTCTTGGTCCTGGAAAAAGGGTACTTCAGCAGATAAGCTTCTGTAAAACAAGTCGTATAAGTTCTTTCCTCTCCCTGACTGTTGATGATTATCAATTGAACTTAATTGAGAACTTACTTTTTCTCACTGAACTTTTTTCTTTAGTCATGCTTAAAGAGCTTACTTTTATGAGCTTACTGTGTGCAAGGAACAAATCTAGGCAATCTTCTGCACTATCAGACTTTATCTTATTTATTTTTAAAAATTGTTTCATCAGGAACTTTAGAATAGAAAACAGCATGATTATCTTATTGGCACCATTATTCAAGTCATTTTTTTCCAAATCCAGAATTAGGCACAATTTATACTTTTCTCTTGAATTTGAAGGGGAAGCACACATTTTCATGTTGTTCTTTTAATTTTCAATTTACTTAACATAAGAATGTTAGGTTTATATATTTTTATAGTGACCATATTTTTTCACTCACTTTTACATTGAATACTTTACACCTGCCTTCTAAGACATAACTTTTTCCCCCAATAATGAAGCAAAACAAATATTAAGGATTTATTTATAATTCAAACACCTCATCAGTGTTTTCAATTAACAAAGAAAGAATTCATTGTAAGTATCTCAACTCCAGTTTATATTCTTTGTTTTTCTCTGGGTTTTCTTTTGCCTTAAGCAGTGAAAAGGATTAATTCTGTATAGTAATTTAAATAGAATTACTTGCTAAAAATCCTCTGCCAAGATCAGTGAAAGGGGATTAGTTTTAAGCTCCCATAATCAGAATATTCTTAAGAGAAAGCATATTAAGAAACAGCTATTAACAGTATAGGCATGTCCATATTCATGCTGTTTGTGGGATATATATGTATATATATATATATGTTTTTTCTTAAATTACTCATGAACAATTATTTAGACTCTTTTTGACAAAGAGGTTTGATCAGCATGATACATTGCTGAAGGAAAAAGTTTCTTAAATTTGTATTATGAAATTCTGTATTGCCCTATAAAATATATCCTTTTGAATAAAGTCAGTGTATGATGATTATTTGTAAGTTTCTTTCACATTTCCTTGCTTTCTCATTTAGGTAGAGAGATGAGATATCTTTCAAATAATCAGGGTATTATTTCCTTCATATCAGTATTGAAAAAGTAGCTTAAATCCTTCAGTTCTTACTGTGCTATAAATTGAATATTACTGTGAATATATAGACATTATTTTTGGAAATTGGGCATATATTCTACTCTAATAGGAACCAAGAATAGAGACAAAATAAAGATACTTGAAACAAAGATCTAAATAAAACTCTGTACAGCATTTTCTGGACTTACCAGAATTTCTAAATTATAGCTCCAAATGTCAGGATATATACAATTTTAAAAAAAAGATAGTTTCTTCTCTTATTCCTTGGGGATGTGACTTCACAGAACTGGTTTGATTTAACATCTCTTGCCCTAGTCTTCCACCTCTCACATCACAAATGACCCAGAGATGTCATTTTTTGGTTTGTAGTTGTTTACCCTGAAGCTGAAACAAATTTCAAGATTTCTTGCCTCTCAATGAAAACAGATAAATTATTGGGTCTTTATGTATGCATTGGGCTGCAGAGGCAAGAAGGGAGGTCTGTTCAGAAAAGCCCGCAGGCGTATTCAGGAAGGCAAATCTTTCGGAGACTAAAAGGAAAAGAATGGATAGAGAATTTAGAGTTTGGGAAAGTAGAAGTTCTCAAATTCCATGCTGCAAATACAAGGCAAACTCATTCTGTGGCAGGTGTAGCATGCTTTTTATCTTGCTTACATTGTTGTCTGGGATTATCCTAGAAGCACTTTATTTATTTATTCATTATATTTTATTTTTGGGCCACACATGGTGATACTCAGGGGTTACTCCAGGCTATAAGCTCAGAAATCACTCCTGGCTTGGGGGAACCATATGGGACCTCGGGGGATAGAACCGTGGTCAGTCCTGGGTCAGCAGCATGTAAGTCAAATGCCCTACTGCTGAGCCATCACTCCGACCCCTGCTAGAAGCACTTTAAAGGCTGCCGACAATTTCTCTCTCATTAACTATGGCTAGAGAAGATGTAGCTACATAAGATATTCAAAATATTATTAGTATCTAGTAAAACCAAGGAAGAAGGGAAAATATCTGGGATAGTGATTTATTTTGGGAATTCCTATTTTTCTGTAAATAACACATACTATATGATTTATCTCATCAATCTTGGAATGAATACTATTTTTAAATACTTTTTGAATTTCCATTTCCCTGTTATGCATTTAAATCATTTTTCTATTTAGGGGCATAAAAATGTAAAGCAGAGTATAAAAGAAAAATTGTTTCTATAGTTTGGATTTGATATCTTTTTTATATTCTAGCTTTTCACTACAAACTGAATCATTTTTAAAAATGACAATGGGAATGGCATTTTATGTTTTAGAGCACTTTTGTCATATATTTGCTTTGTGACTTTTATCAGCAGGAATCAGAGTCTATGCTACTTGAATAAGCTCCTTGGTAGAAGAAAGAAAGCTATCATTTATCCAAAGTCATTTTACTAAATATTAACAACTAATGTAAGATAACTTTTAACTTCTTATTCTATGTATCACATTGTGAACAGGGTCTATGGTGTGACCTTATAGTCCTGTTCTCTGAAAACGACTCCAAACAAATATGTTGATGCCTGAGGTACACTATTTAAGGCCCAAGTTCATCATCAACAAAAATAAATGTAATAATAGTATCTACTTTCAGAGCAATTTTTTTTTTTTTTTTTTTTTTTTGGTTTTTGGGCCACACCCGGTGACGCTCAGGGGTTACTCCTGGCTATGCGCTCAGAAGTCGCTCCTGGCTTGGGGGACCATATGGGACGCCGGGGGATCGAACCGCGGTCCGTCCGAGGCTAGCGCAGGCAAGGCAGGCACCTTACCTTTAGCGCCACCGCCCGGCCCCCCTTTCAGAGCAATTTAATGATTCATTTAATATAGCTAAGATTCTTGGAGGGGTTAACAATAATACTAAATAATAATAACAAACACTCAATAAATTTTGCTCGTCATTATTCTTAAGCTCATAAAAATCCTGATCAGGAATACTGTAAGTTTCATTTTATGGCTGAAGCAACTGACTTACAAATAGATTTAAGGATCGTCTCTCCCTTCAGTTATGATACAAGATTCGAAATCCAGGTCCGTTGTCTTTTGATTCTAATTTTTGAATTTATTAACTTTTTAATGTGCTTACTATTAATTTTAAATCAGCTAAAGTTAGTTTGTGACTGACAATTCTAATTTTTTTTATTTTACTATTATAGTTATTTATCAATTTTTTTAAAATATCATATTTAAAAATCACCAAAGAAAAACAAAAATAAAGAGGGCCAGGCATATTGCTCAAAGGCTGAATACTTGTTTTGCATGTCTAAATTCCTGGATATGCTCCCAGGCATTGCAATAAACAAAGAAGCAAACAAGAACAAAAACAACTACACAACAAAATTCTGTTCATTATTTTTGGAAGTAATTAAAAAATAAAAAAAAAGCACTTTGGGGGAATATTTATAATAAAGTATACTACGACTTGTAGCAATTTCAAAAAATCTCAGGGTGGGTTTGTCTTGAGGTGTTTAGCCTTTAAATTTTAAAGTTTAATTTTGCTGTACATATAAATAAAAATAGGACCACATATTACTAATTATCAAATTTCTGCTCAAATAGAAAATTAAAGTTTTGAGCACCAAATATAAAAAGTGAACTAAGAAATGTTAAAATGTAATACAATCTGGGGACTTGAGGGACAAAGTAATGGTGCATGTGTTTTGATTTATTTTCCTTAATGTTCTTTGGCAGAAAGTTCAAAATTAAGGTGTCACCAAGGGGATTTCTTCTGAGAATTCTGTTTATGGGTGATTGTCTTCCCACTGTAACTTTACCTTGTCTTCTTTCTTTGCATCTTTGTTCTCATAAGAAAATCCAATAAAAAGTGAACTAAATACTAAGTTTTCATATTTTAGAAAAAGGTAACTTGCATATAATGAAAACAATCAAATACAGAGATCCAAGTAGAACTCTTTCTCCCTCCAATACTAAAGATACAGTATTTTTAAAAAATTATTTTTACTTAGGTAGTAAAAACTATTGCTGTTAGATAGATTTCTAGCAGAATCAGCAGTCATATATGATATGTGGAGCTCTTTCTGTGCTTTAAGTAAAAAAAAAAGTTAAAAAAATTAAAAAAGATATTTTAAAGTAATATGGGACAAGATAAAAGGAAATATTACAGCCTTTCTAAAGAAATAAATATTTTCCTGATGTTCTAAAAGGCCATGTTTCCCTTTTCAAATGGAAACATTTATTTCACATTAAAACAAACAGTGAGTGGGAGGGAGTGCAGCAATTCAGTAAAAACAAGAAAGCCAAGTTTGAACTCGATTCAGAAACAGAAAAATAGAAGCATTTTCAATTCATGAACTCTATTTTTGTTTATAGATGGAAGTTCTTACTTGAAAGATCTTCTTTCAAGTGTGATATTTTTTTTCACACTTCTTTTCAAGTGTGCAGTTTGAAATAGTATTATAGAGAATGTATTTCCTTATCTGCTCCACTGTGTTTTGTCTTCCCTGCTACACTGAGACAGAGTTGAAGAAACAGGTCTTGGAGTTCAGTACCAAATACAGTGTCTAAGCAGAAATGCAAAACCCTACTGTATGTGGAATCAGTGGTGGAATTTTAGTAACTTAATTGTGCCAGATAGCTTTCAATTGTTGTAATTTGTATATTGCAACACTATATATGCATATATATACACACATGCTTATGTGGTGTGTGTGTGTGTGTCTTGTTGGGGCCACCTTCATAACAAATGGGATACTGCTAGGTGTTGGGACAGAGAATACATCTTAGTCATATCAAAATGGCTCTTTGGAAATTAAAGGAATTTCACTCACCCCCTAAATTCTGCTTTCTTCTACCAAATCTGAAGTTGTTATTCAGTGTTCATTATTTGGTGATTAAAGGGGCTTAGAAAGAACAGTACTTAAGTTACATGGGAAAAATAGTTTCTCTGAATCCTGAAAGATCACTGGGCATAGAAGAGTGGCCAGTACAGACTGTGAGGCGCAGGTGTTCCTTGCTCCGCGCTGGCAGTAGCCCGTTTCTGACAGGCTGCTGCAGTGGGCACAATCTGAGGCTCCCAGGTGGTCTTCAAGAAAAGTCTGCACCGCAGCCAACTCATTCTACTGAGGTCAGGGAGAGGGCTTGGGCACACAACCAGGGATCCACAGAAGGTAGAAGTGAATTATGAGATGGCAAGCATTGGCATTTGGGAAAATGGTTCCTGACTAGTGATAAAAAAATGATTAATTCTCTCAGGACAATACTGTACTGATTATGTGCAGTGCTTAATTCTACTTTAAGGTCAGTGGAAACTTTGAATGAATATTAAAGAGGACAGGTTTCATTACTACTCTTTAGTGTAATGTTTACTTAATATATATCACTTGACTGAATCTCTACATCTTGGCATATAGCATCTGTATGGCATCTCACCACTTTGATTTTCTCTGAGGCTTTCGGAAAGAGTATGGATAGTTGCCCAGATAGAAATAGAAGGAGTCAGGAGCATAGTGACCTCCTCTTTATTTATGTTGGGTTCCATAAAATCTATGTTACTCTAGATATTATTAGGCCATGGCCAAGTCATTCCAGCCTGATTTGGTAAGAAAAGCCTTTAGACTAGCATCCCAATAAAAAAAAATGGAATCACAAAATTACTTCCATGCTACTACTCTCCTTTCTACAGTATTATGCCTCTCAAAATGCAGATCATCTTAAGAATCTAGTCTCTTTTTTCATTGCACCTTCAAACTCTAGTGTTAGTCTTTCCTCCATTACAACACATATAATCGCTCTCATTTTTTCTCACACTATCCTTTCATTCTTTTTCACATCTTTTGTCAATTTTACAAACTTTGTTGTTTACAATTTCTTCTTATTAAAGTGAAAACTGAAAATTTGAGAAACTTAAGTTGAAGTTCTCTGAAATAGGAATAAATAAAAAAACTCAGTTATTCTATAATGAAGATTAGTAGCAACATAATGTTCTTAATCTTTAATTTTTAGAATCTTTTTCTCTTGAGTTAATATTATGCCATGACATTATGTAAGTCAAGTATGCATCATAGTAAGTCATTACCTCTGCATGCATACTATACTAAGTTTATCACTAAAAGTCCAATTCCATCCTTCCTCAAATAACTGATCCTTTAAAAAAATTTTAGTAATGCATAAAACAATGATGTGTTTTAGCTCAGAGAGTATCATAGATTAGAAGACATGGTAGTTCTCCTGAGGTTAATTCTTTCATTATATTCTCTTGACTGGAAGGGTTTTGTGCCTTGCCTACTTTCTGATGAGTTCAATGTATTCTGAGGTTTCCAAAGTCCTGTTAACTCTAGCATTCCCCAAGATTACATTATACTGTAAAGATTTACTTATATCTGTAACGTCAAACTGGGTATTGATGTAGTCATATGATGATGTCCTATTAATATCTATTTTTATTTCTATAGAATGAAGATTAGTAAAATGAGGTAAATGAAAATATGTACCGAAAAAAGTAAAATTATTTGAGAAATAAAATAGTAGAAAATTATTGATTCTCATATGTATAACTAGCTGTTTACCTTATTCTTTATTTTTTGAGGGGGTCCATACCTGACAGTGCTCAATGGTTACTCCTGGTTCTGTGCTCAGCAGTCATTTCTGTTGGTGCTCAGAGGATCATATGGGATACTAGGGATTTAACCTGAGGCAGCTGTTTGCAAGGAAAGCACCATATCCACTGCTCTGGCCCTTCAGCTTTTTCTTATCATAACTTTTATGTCATCATAATCAAGGGTAATTTCATATTAAAACTGTAATTAATAATAAAATAAAATCAATCAGAAAAATTATGTTGCACTGGTGAAGGGGTGTTCTTTTTTGACTGAAACCCAAGTACAAACATGTTTTTAATCATGGTGCTTACATAAAGATATTTAAATAAGGGACCGGAGAGATAGCATGGAGGTGGGGCGTTTGCCTTTCATGGAGAAGGTCATTGGTTCAAATCCTGGCATCCCACATGGTCCCCCATGCCTGCCAGGAGTGATTTCTGAGTGTGGAGCCAGGAGTAACCCCTGAGCACTGCCAGAGTGACCCAAAAACCAAAAAAAAAAAAAGAAATATATTTAAATAAATAAATATATTATTACTTGAATTTCAATGGTTTTAAAGTAATTTACTTTGCTTACTTATGCTGGCAACACTGATTCATTTACTTTTCTTTTCTTTTCTTCTTGTTTTTTTGGGGGACACACCTGACAGTTCTGAGGAATTTTTTCTGGCTCTGTACTCTGGAGCCACTCCTGTCAATGCTCAGGGAGCTGTATTAGATGCAGGGATTGAACCCACATAGACAGCATGAAAGCCCTATCTGTTGTATTATTGCTCTGATTCTCATTTATCTTTTCTAGTAGGATATATCTTTTATAATTTTTGGTTTGCTAAGTCAATGTGTTAGGAGGAAGAATAAGAAAGGTGATACTATAATTTTTTGAAAAACCTTAAAAAATTTATATCGTATCTTTAATTTTTAGTAGGTTTATAGACACTCATTTTAATGAGATTGTTCTTGTATGGTCCATAAAACAGTATTTCTAAAAGGTAGTATCACAAGTTATTATTTTTGTCAATAGAAATATTAGAAAACTCAATATTAGGCAGGAGAGATAGCACAGCAGTAGGGCGTTTGCCTTACATGCAGCAGATCTAGGACAGACATTGGTTTGAATCTCGGAATCCCATATGGTCCCCAGTGCCCGCCAGGAGTGATTTCTGAGTTCAGAACCAGGAGTAACCTCTGAGTGCCACCAGGTATGACCCCCCACATCCCCAAAAAACCCCTCAATATTAAACTGTACTTAGAAAGAATTAGAAAATGAAAGTAATAAATAAAATATTTCTTTCCAAATCAATATATTACACTACAAATAATTTTTATGTGTTATCTGTTCAACAGTTTCTGCAAGAAAAAAGCAAGGAACACTATTTTCAACTCTCTAAGTAGTGATTAAACATTGGTATGTATCCACCTATCATTAAAGACTAGATGTTATATCGCTATAAATGGTTAATATTTTCTATCTGTAAAGTAAAAACATGAACTTTAAACATTTTTTTATTTGTGTCTTTGCAAGTGATAGAAGTTAAAATTTCCCCATGTTGGAGATTCTGACACCAATAGGAATACTCTTGCGTTTCTTCAGCTTCATGCTCTTGTGGGCCATATGTCTAGGTCCAATGATGTGGAAAGTGAGATAGTGATATTGATGGGGGCATGGTTCAGAATCCTTTGGCAGTCACTGTCTTAAGCAAACTGGAAACTTTGTGACAGCATCAGATGCTGAGAGACTTTCAGAGAATCTGGCAGGCAAGTCCTTTCTTCTTATTGTGCCCCAGTTAAAAGTTGGATTTTGCAAGTTAGGAAGAAATTTATGAACACCTGAAAATGAAATAGAAGATTATATTAATTTCCTTGGCACTACTGCTTTTGTGAGAGTCTATTAATGCATCGACTCTTGAGACTGACTACCTTTGGTGCAGAATGTCTTATGAATAATGTCACGTTTCTAACATTTTTACATTAACAAAATTGCTTGCATTTTAAATTTTATTAAAAATAATATTTATAATGTTTAGATTTTTTACCTTGACATTCAGAGTTTTTAAATTTGTGTTTATTTGTCCAATTGTTAATTTTATTTTTTATTTTATTTGAATCTTTTTGTCTGGCTCATTAAGATGTGATATAGACACAAAGGATTTTATTTAACAGTTTATTAATCTAGTTTCAAATTTATTGAAACTTCCAAATATTGGAAGTGATTATTGATTGATGGCTTCTAAAAATCCATAAAAAGATTGGTAAGGTAAGATTAGCTTATTATTTTTGTATATGGAGTATCAAGCCCCTCTTCTTGTATTCATTTATTATTTTAAGTAGGTTTTTGGAGTATGAGAGGTCCTCATGCTTTATGTTTATATTATTATGTCTTTAGCAAATAATGATCATTTTTTAAAATTTACATTTCTTCTTATATATTTAAGCTATATACTTACATATATATCTATGCCTATATATATTTGGCAATAATACCTAGGACTTCCAAAGCTATGCTTTGAGCAGTAATGAAAATAAACATCATTGTACTGTTCCCAATTTTAGGAAAAACCTTTTATCTTTTGTACTGCAGAGATAGGTGAAAGGATTGAGCACCTACTTGCATGCAGGACGTTTCGGTTTGATCCCTGGCATCATATAGTTCCCAGGGTACAGTCAGGAGATACCTCTGAGTACACTCAACTGGGCCTAAAGCAAAACTTAAAACATTTATTTTCCACTGCTGAGTATTATTCTAAAAGTGGATTAGTTATATGTACTATTTTGCCCTTTAGTTTATAAAACCTTTTCTTTAAAGTTGGTATTGAACCTCTTAAAATTTTTTTGTATCTATCTATTTGATTCTATAATCTTAGTTTTGTTTTACTTATATAGTTTATTAATATAGATCTATTAATATATGGTTTGCTATTAATTTTTTTTTACAAGAATTCATACTGTAACACTAGAATGTCATCATGTCATGACTGTTACGATGAATTACTCTCTTAAGGAAAGTTACATTTTACTTGAGAAGATATTTGTAAGATACTTGCATCTATGTTCATCAGTTGTGCCAGTCTATAGTTTTCTTCTATTCTGCTGTAATTGTCTGCTTTGAGGTTCAGGGTGATGTTGACCACAAAGAAAGTGCTTGGAAGTGTTTCCCCTTCTGGAAGAGATTTAGAATGTTAGGTAATAAGTATTTGTTGAAATAATTTGTTGAAATGTCCTGTAATAATCATTAGTGAATGAAGCCATCTGATCCTAGAATTGCTCCTAACTTTTGATTGCTATTTTGATGTTTGCATGTGTGAATTGGCCTGTTCAAATATCACATTTATTTCTAAATTATTTTTGTGACCTATATTAAAAATTTGGATCTGAAGAGATCTTAAGTATTTTTTTTTTTTTTTTTGCTGGTTTGTTTTTGAGCCACACCCAGCTGTACTTGGGAAGCTATTGCTTCCCAGCTTTGTCACATGTGGTGCTAGGACTTGAACCTGAGATCTTCTTTGCATGTTTTTGGCCTTTAGGCACACCATTTTATTTTTTGCATTCGTATCATCTCTGATGATCTTATGTCTGAGATCTGAGTTTAACTACATTTTTTGTCTTGTTCGTTTACTTTAATTTTTCTTTTTCTTTATTTATTTGTTATTTTTGGGGGGTAAAAACCAACAGTGCTCAGGGGTTACACCTGGCTCTATGCTCAGAAATCGCTCCTGGCAGGCTCGGGGGACTATATGAGATGCCGGGAGTTGAACCACCGTCCTTCTGCATGCAAGGCAAATGCCCTACCTTCATGCTATCTCTTTGGCCATAATTTTTCTTTTTTATCCTTCCTTCCCCCTCCCTCCCTTCCTCCCTTCCTCCTTTACTCTTTCCTCCCTTCCTTCCTCCCTCCCTCCCTTCCTCCTTTCCTCCCTTCCTTCCTCTCTCCCTCCCTTCCTCCTTTCCTTCCTTCCTCCCTCCCTTCCTCCCTCCCTCCCTCCCTTCCTCCCTCCCTCCCTCCCTCCCTCCCTTCCTTCCTTCCTTCCTTCCTTCCCTCCCACCTTCCCTCCCTCCTTCTGTCCCTCCCTCCCTCCCTCCCTCCCTCTTACCCTCCCACCCGGAGGTGCTCAGGATTTATTCCTGGCTCTGAGCTCAGAAATCACTTCTGGCAGGCAAGGGGTTCCATATGGAATTTCGGGATTCAGACCACTGTCTGATCTGGATCGGCTGCATGCAAGGCAAATGCCCTACTGCTGTGCTAACTTCCGGCCCTTTGAGATATAAAGTTACATGACTTATTTTTGAATTTTTTACTTTTATTAGTGTGAATTTAAATTGCTGTGAACTTTACTCTCAATACAAATTTGATATTTTAGATTAAACAAATTCTGCCCTTTTCTTCTTGGCCTTTTATGTTTGTTATCGTCTCATTTAATTCTTGATTACCTTACTAATTTGTATTACTTTAACTACAGACTCAAAGTTTTGTGTTATTTTCTCTTTTTCTTTTCATATAAAATACTTCATTTAATCACTTGGTGGTGTAATTATGATAGTTGTAAAGACCATTAACTTTATCAGTGAAAACCTTTATTTCTCCATAGTACTTGAATGAAAAATTTGTATGGTTTCTTTTTTGATCTTTTTTATTGTCTTTTTGTTTGTTTGTTTGGTCAAACCCAGCAGTGGTTGAGACCACTCCTGACTTGTTGCTGTTAACATTCAAAACTGGGAATTAGAACTAGGGCTTTCACTTGCAAAGCAGAGCTTCAGCACCTTGAACCATATCTTTAAGAAGAGTAAGTTGTGCTTAGATGTCTGGTGCCACTCCCTGAAATACGTGCCCAACCAAATTGTTTTTTTTTTTAATATTTTATTTAAACACCTTGGTTACATACATGATTGTGTTTGGGTTTCAGTCATGTAAAGAACATCACCCATCACCAGTGCAACATTCCCATCACCAATGTCCCAAATCTCCCTCCTCCCCACCCGACCCCCGCCTATACTCTAAACAGGCTTTCCATTTCCCTCATACATTCTCATTATTAGAACAGTTCAAAATGTAGTTATTTCTCTAACTAAACTCATCACTCTTTGTGGTGAGCTTCCTGAGGTGAGCTGGAACTTCCAGCCCTTCTCTCTTTTGTGTCTGAAATTTATTATTCCAAGAATGTCTTTCATTTTTCTTAAAACCTATAGATGAATGAGACCATTCTGCATTTCTCTCTCTCTCTCTCTCTCTCTCTCTCTCTGTGACTTATTTCACTCAGCATAATAGATTCCGTGTACATCCATGTATAGGAAAATTTCATGACTTCATCTCTCCTGACAGCTGCATAATATTCCATTGTGTATATGTACCACAGTTTCTTTAGCCATTCGTCTGTTGAAGGGCATCTTGGTTGTTTCCAGAGTCTTGCTATGGTAAATAGTGCTGCAATGACACATGAGAAAATGCTCTACATCACTAATCATCAGGGAGATGCAAATCAAAACAACGATGAGATACCACCTCACACCACAGAGAATGGCACACATCACAAAGAATGAGAATAAACAGTGTTGGGGATGTGGAGAGAAAGAAACTCTTATCCACTGTTGGTGGGAATGCTGTCTAGTTCAACCTATATGGAAAGCGATATGGAGATTCCTCCAAAAATTGGAAATCGAGCTCCCATACGATCCAGCTATACCACTCCTAGGAATATACCCTAGGAACACAAAAATACAATACAAAAACCCCTTCCTTACACCAAATTGGGTTTTTAAAAATTAGCACCTAAGAATATGAGATATTCTTGGATCTGTTATGCTGGAGACCAACAGGACCCAGAAATGCTAGGGCCCTTCAGGGCTACATTCAGGGATGTATGGGGCCATGTGGTCTGGGCTTCAAACTTAGCTCCAAATGCATGTAAATATATGTACTCCTGGCCTCTGAATTATCTCCCTGGTCCTTCCTGTTAAAAGTATTTTTGACTTGTTTTTTTGTCTTTTAAAATTATGAGTATTCACTCATTTGCAAAGAGTCTATAGTTTCTGCTGAAAAGTCTGATGGTATTTGATTCTGGTTCGATTGTGTATACTATACATTTTTTCCCAAGAAATCTTTACTATTTTTGAAACTCATTGATTCTGATGATTTAACAATGATGTGTCTTGATGTACGTAGGTCTTTCATATTTAGAAACTTGGGCATTTTATCAGCTTCTGGACTATAATGGTTAGTTTCTTCCTTAGATTTGGGGAGGTTTTAGCTGTTATTTTTTCTACCCAACTTTGTTGTTGCTCTTATCTCTGTAGTTCATCATCTGGCAAACCCAGAATTGATTTAATTATTTAAAAATATATCTTTTTTCTTATTTTATTTGAATTATTATTGAAATTTTGATGATAAAATTATTTACATGATAGGGCTACTTTGTTTTCTTTGGAAGCTGTTATTTTATAAATGTACAGTATCTGTTAGAAATCTTTTAATAACTTTAGTTTCTGGCAAAGAATTTTGCACTAATCTTTCTGTTACCAATTTATTAAAACTTAATTCTACTTTCTTTTGCATCTGATGCATGTCACTAATTTTTTTGTTCATTGGCAACCTCATTTCTGTGAAAGACTAGTGCTTTTCTGGTCAGCCACTCAATTGAACCTTTTTAGGCAGTTTCTTTGTGTTCCCAATAGGAGGCACTAGAGCTCTAGTTTTATAATTCTGCTTTGTTTTCAGATTACATGTGCATGCTTAACATGACCAATCTGCTGGGAGTTTCTTTCAGTCATAATTCAGGGAGGAGAGAGTAAACCTTGGTATAAAAATCCTTTGTGACCAAAACCATTTCCAACGTGACTACAATATCCATGACCCCACATCCTTCTCTATAGTCAGCCACAGACATCTTAGAAATCCAGATTTCTCTGTATGCAATGCTTGTGAAAACTGCCAGTATTCGGTGTCTGATTATAAGACCAGGTTTTGGAAGGCCATGCTACTCTTGTTCTCCTCTGTGAAAGAGCTCTAGGTCTGACTGAGCCAGGTGATTTTTATGAGGGTAGTTTCTTAGCTGTGAAGGCAACCGTCTCCAGATTACAAAACAGGTAGAGGAGGATGGAGATATAGCATGTCATTTCAATGCCTGCTGAAATCACTGGTATTTAGCAGTTGGTCTTAACATTCAGCTTTAGAGAGCTGCATAGAACTTCTGGCTCCTGAGTAAAGGAGCCTATCAGAGTCCCAGAGACTTAAGTGTACCTGTGGAAACTGCCCACCTTCTGTTTGACCTGCAGTTATCCTCTCTGCTGTTCTCCACCTGGCCAAGGCTGTGACTGCAGTTCTAACTTCTCTCCCACTTCTAATTACCAATCTTTAAAAATATATGTGTAGACCAGAGTCATGGAACAGGGTTTAAGTCACTAATCTTGCACACAGCCTGCCTGGTTTGTCTCCTGGCACCACAGATATTTCCTTAGCACAGAACTAGTAGTAAGACTTAAGCATCACTGAGTATGTCAGTGTCTCCCTTTCAAACACCCAATGAATTCGGCAAAATGTGGTGTTGCATTGATGAAGTATCTTCAATAATAAACTGATGTGAGCTGTTTGAGACATAGGTTGGTTTCTGATTGTGTTGTAAGGGGATTTTCCCCCCTCAGAATGTTTATTTTGTCATATTTATAGAAGTGTGTCTGTAATGATTTGAGATCACACTTCTTTTTTTTCTGACCTCACTGGTAATATTCAAGGTCTGCTCTTGGCAGTGTACTCAGAAATCACTCCTGGGAACATATGGTATGCTGGTGATTAAACCCAGACCAGCCGCATACATGAGAAGTGCCTTACCAGCTGTACTATTTTTCTAACCTCTATATCAAACTCCTTAAGTGGAATTGGCATTAGAGACTGTTGGCTTTAAATCAATGTAAAAAGGAATTAACTCTGTAATTAAGTCATTATAGAGATTCTCTATGCATCTTATTTCACAATTTAGTGAAAAACCACAAGAATATTGAGACAATTAAGGAATTTCTTGGCCCATAATTTTTTTTTAGAAAGAAATAAAGTACTTGTCTAGCCACACCTACTTAACCAATATTATAATTTCTTATTTTTGTCTTTTTTGGTAGGGCCATTCCCAGTCATGCTTGGGGGACCAGGGATATCTCCAGTGGTAGTCATGAAGTGGAAGATTACGTGAGGATTTAGTACAGTACAGACATAGATGCTCTATCATTTGAACTATCTCTTTGGTCCTCTGTTTCTATTCTCACTCATCAGATTACCTTATTTTCCGGCATATGAGAAGACGTTTTAATCCATAAAAAACTTCTTAAAAGTTAGGGTTGTCCTGTCTTGTAACTGCGGCCACTTGGAAAATTGTACTGGGGACCTGCCAGCGGTCACCCCTGGGATTTGATTGTACCCTCCTGCTCACCCTCACCAATGTGTTGTATTCTGGCCAGGAGTGGTGGGACAGCGGGCTCAGTGGGAGTTTGTTCTTTTGCTGGATGAGTGCTCCAGTTTTTCTTTCCCGTGGAGGTTGTTTACAGCTACAAACCACTTCATTCTGCTGTTTCTAATTCAAAAAAAAAAAAAAAAAGTTAGGGTTGTCTTATATGCCAGTATACAGCATGCTGAAACTTACTCCAGCTTCAGGAACAAGTGATCTGCCCCCCTCTTACTGCAGCATCCCATCCAGTTGCCAGGCATCATTACTCAGTCCTTTGCTTGTCCTGATTAATCTTTCAGGGCACACAGAGTATCTGAGTTGCCTAGTACTGCATCCCATCCAGCTTCCGGGTGTCATCACTGGTATGCGGCTTTCCAGTGCTCAGTCCTCTGTTCAGCTTTTATGGGACACAGAGAAGGTGCTCTGTCTCCCTCTAGCAGTCTTATTAATCACTGCACCCCAGCCAGCTGCTCAACTCTACCTGCTCTCAATGTAGATCACAATTAAAAAAAATCACAGTCACTCACTAAAAATGACAAATGTAAAATGATTGTTGGCACTCCAAAGTCTAGCTTTATTAAGCATATACTTTTAATCTTTGAGGGTTCTACTCCTTCTGTCTTACATTTTTTCAATTTCCATTTGGTGTGCATTAAAAGCGAAGTAGTCTTATACAACAAATTTAGCCCAAACATATATTTTAATAAAAGAACTAGGGGTACTCTTATATGCCCAGTTGTCTTATATGCCGGAAAATACAGTACATTTTTTTTGTGCTTCCCACATATATAGCACTTTAAAAAAACTTTTTGGTCACACCCAGCAGTTTTCAGTTCTTACTCTTGGTTCTATTCTCAGGAATCACTCCTGGTAGTATTCAGGAAAATATATGCAGTGCCAGAGATTAAACCAGAGTTGGTTGTGTGCAAGGCAAATTATTAACCCCCTGAACTATCTCTCTGGCTCTATGAAGCACCTCTATAGACTTTTTAAAATTAAATATGCTTATTATCTAAAGATTTCCATGAACACTTATTTTATTTATATTAAAGTCTTCAATACAGTGAAAATTACTTTTATCTGATTGCTGGTGTTCTTGATTGTGTTTTCTTAACTACTGCAGGTAGCAAATGAATATCAAGTTATGTTAATTCATCAATAAAATTTAAAAACACAGACTATATAACAATGAGCAATATAATATTATTTATTGAAAATTTATTGCTAAATATTTTTGAACAGTAGGAACATAGCATTTACAAATGTATTTTTCTCCTTAATAGTAAATTAGAAAATGATGTGTAATTCCTGTAGCATTTGACATTTATTAAAAATAATATTTTAATTTTCTGGATGAACATTTTCTGCTTTAGGCATTAACATATTAGGACTATTTTAAGAGATAAAAAATCATCCATGATCTATTTAAATCTTGATATTGTATTAATAAAAATAAGGGCAATATATTTTAGTACCATTAACAACATTTGAAGGGGGTAGGTAGATTTAAATTTAAGTGTAGTTAAAATGGCTCTTTAGAACAAGAAATGGTTCCCAATTTCTGATCAAACATGTAGTCACGTAGACCTAAAAATTTCAAACAAAGATGGTAGCAAAAAAATCCATCTTCAGCAGACTTTGATCTTTGCTCTCAACAGTGGTAAGACGCTTTACTCACAGCAGTGCTAACTCTGCTATAACCTCACATGAAGAAACAAGGAAAAGAAAAGAAAGGGAGAAAGGTTAACAGAAAACTTAATTTACATTAAATAATTCGCTGGTCTTTGCAATCTGAAATTGTCATTCGTTATGTACTTCCTCTATGCATTAAAAATAAAAAATAAAACTTGATTTGTGAAGCAAAGAAATAATGACAGCAACCAGGATTTTTTATTTGTTCTTTGGTGTGAATTGGCATAGGCATTATGATGAAGTTAAAATGCAGAGGTTAATTGAAAAATGAGATAAACAAAGCCCCTTGAAGGTCTCTGAATAATTTCTCCTGGCAGCATTGACAGGCTACAACCATCAGGCATTAAAACCTACTCCGAACTGAACTGCTGGAGATTACAAAAAGGAAAAAAAAAAAGACAGAAAAGAAAGGAAGAAAGAAAAAAAGAAAGAAAGAAAGCTAAAGTTAATTGTCTTTCTGTTCCTTCCACCTCATTTCAGCCCAATTATAACTGGGAAAGTCATTCTGTCTCATTTGCATTAATATACCTCCATGGAAATTAGAGTTTAGGCAGTAGATTTTTGGGAGGAGTATTATGGACATATTTAAAATATCTACTATTATTTCAAAATATAAAATTGATTGTGAAATTCTTAGATAACATCTTGAGAACTCTCTTAAGGTATCTTGTTAAAGGCACCTCAAATACTGGGACCTATCCTAAATTCTGTATGCTGATTAATTTATTTTTTTCTCACAACAACCCCATGATGCGCATCTTCATTTCACAGGTAAGAAAGCATATGTAGAGAGAAGTTAAATAAAAACTTCAATGTCTTGCAGCTAAAAATATTAGATTTTTGTCAGAGCTAAGATTTTGTTGTTGTTTTTGAGTCATGCCAAACTTTGCTCAACTTACTCCTGATCTTACTTCTGGGGTGAGAGGGTGTGAGGTATATATTGGTGCCAGGGATTTAACCTGAGTTGGCTATGCACAAGGCAAGAAACTTAGTTGCTGTATTATCTTTCTGGACCTGATATTTTTAGCTGCTATTGACCTGATGAGTTTATCTCATTCTAAACTCAAATTCTAAGATGCTAAGGTAATTTGATGATACTTTAATAAACATAATTTTACTTTAATTTTATAAATTAATAAATATTAATTAAACTGCTTTATCAAATTATCTGAAAAGATATACTGGTAGTGCAACATGATTTTATTAGTTCAAATGACATCAACTTTGTTCTGAATTTTATTATTCCCTTTCTATTACTAAATGGAAATATATTTATTATTATTCAATAGTAAATGTACAAACTGAACATTAGCCATTTTGTCTCTTAGCAAGCTAAGAGGTTTCAGTTTTTACTTCAGTCTTTAGAAATATTCTGAAATTATTCCTACTATTTCAGAGAGATATTGTTTTTATAGTTATGTAATTGTGAAAAATTAGATGAAAAAGAATCATCTCCAGAAATACTGGAGATTAAAGTTACCTCCAGAAATGTTTTCCTTTTTTGGGAATGGTAAGGAAATAAAATTTTTATTTATTTTAATTGACAGACTTGAAGCAGAATCTATTCAGGACCATTTATATTAATAGGTGTGCTTTTCTATAGAGGCTTTTATTTTCAAAGCACTGGGCTCATAGTTCCTTTTGTGCCTCTTTCTGGTACTAAAATGTTCATAATGATGAGGAGCATCTGGCTGCAAACTATTGTTTCTCATTAAAAGGACATGTCTCCTAAGCTTTTGGGGATTCTTTGTGCTGAACAAGGCAGACTCTGAACATTTTGCCCTTTTCATAATCTATAAATGTGTATTGTTGCTACTGCTTCTAGACTAAGGTACATTCTTGCTTTTTGCTCAGCCCCTGAACTTCCAAATATGAGATGGCAATGCATTCAGTGACTGCATGTCTATCCTTTTGCTTGGTTGATATTTTGGCTTTTTTTTCCTGATGTTTGCCATTAATAAAAATAATACAATAACAAGAATTGTAATGACCCAAATCAATAATATTGTGGAGGCAAGTTAAAATGTTTTTCATATTTAAATCTCTTCTCAAAATGAGAATTCTTGTATTATAGCAGTTTATTCCAAGATCAGAAACTGGACTGATTGGGCAGATTTGTTTGAATTTTAATCCTTCTTGGGCATTAATTTTCTTATCATTGAATGAGAAAAATTATTTCTCTGTTGTTTCCATGGGATTTTTATGAACTTCTATCCAGGCACTGGGGAGAATTTGGCTTTATGATCAGTGTTTCAGATCATTAGAAAAAAGTCTATTTGGCCTACACAGCATGCATTATCTTTGGCCACATGTAACTATGACATCTTGTCCTTTTGCAACATGGTCTTCTCAGCCAATTTCCTACATTAAAAGAACAGTGAGATATGCCAGAATGAAATATAGTGTGTTCCTGTGCTAAAACATTTGCATGAAAACAAAATGAGAGGAGAGAAGGCAGACTTTACTTGTTTCTGGTAAGGCCAGTAAGGTTGTGTTTCAGGCATTTGTTTATATATATTTTGGCTTTAGGCATGGTCTGAGGCCAGTTTTTATTGCTGTTTCTCTCAAGAAGGAAAACCTTCAAATTAAGACAGTTAGCATGCATCCTTCATTAAAATGAGAAAAACAACTTACTTAGAATTAAAAACAGTGTGTTTGCAGTTATAAACAGTGGGAGGGAATGGAAATGTACCTTTTTCATGATAACTGCAAATTAAATCTCTACTTGTGATGACTATAGTTGAGTTCCAGACCAACAACAACAAAAAAGAGGATTTTCATTAAGAAGAGCAGTGATGTATAAGAAGGGGCAGGTAGAAAAATTGGAAAAATATTTTTATTCCCCAATAAAATACATGTCAATTTGGAGTATATAGTTACAAATGTTTAACTGTGTCTTAGAATTGACATGATGCTTCTTTTGATACTGAACAAATAATTGTGGTTTTATTAGGACAAAATAAGATGCACTATTTTCCTTTGAAGATTATTCATATATGAAAAAACTTAAGGTATTCTTTAGGAGGTTACAGGAACAAGGAACTTGGGAATAAGATGAAATAAAATCAGCAGTCTACCTGAAGATTGACTTGTCCAAAACAGAGATAAAGTAGTGAAAATAGGAAAGAAGGAAGAGATGATCTGAAAGTAACAGGAATATTTGGGCCCGGAGAGATAGCACAGCGGTGTTTGCCTTGCAAGCAGCCGATCCAGGACCAAAGGTGGTTGGTTTGAATCCCGGTGTCCCATATGGTCCCCCGTGCCTGCCAGGAGCTATTTCTGAGCAGACAGTCAGGAGTAACCCCTGAGCACCGCCGGGTGTGGCCCAAAAACCAAACCAAACCAAACCAAAACAACAACAACAACAAAAAACAGGAATATTAGGAGAAGATCTTGAGCATTTTGGTGATTATAAAATGAGGTTGTGTAGACATCAAAGCCAGAAATATCACCACTATTTTAAATAAGTGAACTAAACTATAATTTTTTGCTTTTTGGGTCACACCCAGTGATGCTCAGGGGTTACTTCCTACTATTTGCTCAGGAATCGCTCCTGACTTGGGAGACCATATGGGACGCCAGGGGATAGAACCACGGTTTGTCTTAGGTTAACATGTGCAAGGCAAATGCCCTACCACTTGTGGCACAGCTTTGGCACCTAATTTTTTTTTTTTAAGGATCAGAGATGAGTACTGTTTAACACTAGTGAAGCAAGCAGGTAGGTAGGGAATGGATCCCACCCACCCAAATCAAAGAATTCTTGATATGTAATAAAATCAAAAGAGAGGTTTTGGAGTAGTTGCTTCATCTTTGATGAGTCTCACCTGGTGCCACTGCAGACCCAGAGAAGATTGTCTTCCTACCAGGAGAATTTCCAGCAGAAACAAAGACCAGGAAAGGAATAAAAGAAAACGGTTAACTACACCCTATTCTTTCCTCTTGCAACAGGAGTCTTGCCTAGGTGGGAAGTCCTGCATAGGTTTGGAAAACCCTATAAAGATCAATTTAGAACAAAGGAGGCAAACATGCAAGGCTTAGGTACATGGTGCGTGAGCACATGCCATTTGTATCTCTCTCCTTGACATGTGGATTTTTCCACTTTCATGGTGGGATGTTTACCAGGGCTCTCTCAACCTTTGGAGAAACCCACACTCTGTTGAGCACTCCTATGTTAATTGCAGCAACATTTATAATAGCTGACATTTGGAAATAATCCAAATGTCCAGATGATTGGATAAAAAACTATGGTACATATAAACAATGGAATAATACTTGGCTATAAAAAAAGATAAAATCACGAAAATTATTAACTGCTACATGGATGAATATGGAGAATATCATGATGAGTGAAGTTAGTCAGAAAGAGAGAGACAGATACAGAATGTTCTCTCTCAAACAGAGAGTATAAAGAAACAGTAGGGGAATAACAAATGCCCAAAGGTAACAGGAACAGAATTGGTCATTAGTATAGGAAGTTTACAATTGGTTAAGGTAAAGATGGGGTGATGAAGTAGGGTGGAAACAGCATAGGAGTCACACTGAGAGAATGGTGGAGGGAAGCAGACACTGGCGGAAGGTCATATTGTAAACAATGCTGCATCAAATACAATAAAATATAACATAATATAGAAATAGGGTTTCTATAGTTGTGCCAACTTCAAATTTTTATTTTAAACAAATTGACACTTCAAATTACAATTCTGTATGATTACAACATTCAAATGGAAACCATAGGATTTACATATATATGTATACATATAAACCATTATATTTTGAAAGTTGTGGTTATATTTTTGTAAGTCATGATTAGGTATTGAATATAAGTTTAAAGTTTGATTGGCAATGTGAGGATAGAGAGCAGGTAAGACAATTACCTACATGCAGCCTACACTGCTTCAATAACTGATCCTCTGAATAAGGAGCCAGGAATAATCCCCTAATAACAAGCAGCTGTGGCTCCCAAATAGCAGCAAATAAATAAAATTTGAAGAAGGTTTTTTGTTTGTTTGTTTGGCTTTTTGGACCACACCCTGTGAAGCTCAGGGGTTACTCTTGACTATGTGCTCAGAAATCGCTCCTGGCTGAGGGGACCATATGGAGCCCTTGGGATCGAACAAAGGTCTGTTCTAGATTGGCCACATGCAAGGCAAACCCCTACTGCTGTGCTATCATCTGGCCCCAAAGAGTCTCTTTTTTATTTTTATTTTTTTTTATGATCAGCAATTCTGTAATTGTTTACATACTTTTATCCAGAGAGAACATCAAAGTCTACATTTTAGGTCCATGTGTAACGTATAGGACTGAAAGAGAAAGAGGAAGACTCAGTTTCCTACTTGTCCTTTTTTTCTTGAAGCTCTATTTTAACTGACTTAGTTTTACATTTTAGACTTCCTTGAAAATTACTGGACTCTCTCAGTGACTAGTTAGATTGCTGTCTCACAGATAATGGGGGCAAATATATAACTTAAAATGTCTTAAATAAACAGTCCACACAAGCCTAAGTGGGAATGAAGAATGTTAATCCTAATTTAGCAACATACAAATGAATCCTAAATTGACAAGATATCTGGGAAATAAATGTAAAACCTCTGATAGCTTTGTGTGACAAGTAACACAAAGACCAGTTTTCCTATTAAAATCCCAGAAAAGGATCCATAATTAACTTAGTCCTATACCAAGTTGCTCTTTTGTAGGGAAGTTTCCTTTCTTCTTAATTTTCAATAAACTTGCATTTTCTATCTCATTCTGAGCACTTTTATTACTCAGTATTTTCATTCTTGAAAATATTGAAGGACCTTGGAACTGTGGATAAACACAGAGACCACTGTCACCCCTCCTGCATTAGGACCAAATAGCATTCTAGTTTTTTATGAGTTTGACCTCACTTGGTAACAAAACTAGCAGAAAAAGATTTTGAAATTTTATTTTGAAGAGAGTAGATACACAAACAGTTCAGTCATCAACATGGTAGCAAGATAACCTAGATTTTGTGAAATTCAGTAGTCTGGGTTTAGCAATGATATATGGTTCTTTCTCATATGTGATTGTCAGGGAAAGTAAAGAAAGCCAAGAAAGGGGCCGGGAAGGTGGCGCTAGAGGTAAGGTGTCTACCTTGCAAGCGCTAGCATAGGACGGACCTCGGTTCGATCCCCCGGCGTCCCATATGGTCCCCCCAAGCCAGGGGCAATTTCTGAGCGCATAGCCAGGAGTAACCCCTGAGCGTCAAAGGGGTGTGGCCCAAAAACCAAAAAAAAAAAAAAAAAGAAAGCCAAGAAAATAAAGGAAGCCATTTATAGTCAAAGCAATATTAACCATAGATAAAATGTTTTACTTTAAAATCATTGGTCAATTGACTCCTGAACCTCAATTATACATCGTTATGTAATTATAATTATTTTCTTTTTAACTCTTTAGGAAGGCTGTTTGAGTAATAAATTAAAAAAACATGTATAAAATATACTCTAAGTACAATCTCATATATGCATACTCTAAGAAGAACAATGAATAGTTAGAACATCAGAAAAAGGGGCTAGATAAATAGTACAGAGGGTAAGGAGATTGCCTTGCATTTACTAACCTATATTCAATCCACAGAACCACATATATCCTCTGAGCATCACAGGGAGTGATATCTGAATAAGGAGTAAGCCCAGAACACAGTGGCCAAAAAAAAAAAAAAAGTATAACAAAACAGAAATATAAAAAAATCAGAAAAAATTAGTCATAATCTTAAGGCAATAAAGGCAATATATCTTTAGTCTGTGATATTTTACTGTGGATGTCAACAGTAAATATTTAGGGACACACATATTGAAAAGCTCATGACTTTTGTCTTTTTTATTTTAATAAAAAGCAGTGTAGGTAGTTTGAAAGAAACTGCAAGGACACTTAAAGTTAAATAGAATCTAATGCCTTTAATAATGAAACATGAAAACTCGCTTTCTTTTGCCAGCTAAATCCTTAATTTATTGCACAGTACTTCTATTAGCATTCATAATTAAAGCAGTATAAGGAATGTATTGCATTTGATGTTAATAGTGTCATGCTGGCTACTGCAGAACACTGGGCTTGATCTCTATCGCCTCTGCAGGTAAATCTTTGAGTTCACCTTTAAAAAGCACATTAAACATTCTGGAAGAGAATCTTTAAACTTGTAAGTTCTGCAGTGATCTCTTAAGTATCAGAAGCTCAGATTAGAGAATGACATCTTATAATCTTTTGACTACTGCCTGACCTATGTTAGCAATGGGATGGGATAAAAAGCCTTAACATATCACACTTTTTATTTCTGTCTTAGACTGACCTTGGAGATCTACAGAGGCCCTAAAGAAAAGATAAGTAATTTTTTATGACCATTATTTTTTCCATGACAATTAAAAAGAAAATCTGAAGTCGCATATGTATTAAAATTAGTTATTATATATATTTTTAATACTTTGACAATCTACTAGAAAAATAGCATTTAATACATATGTAAAATTTGATATGTTTAAATTTCACTGTGTTTCTATTTTGAGTAATGGTAATAGTAATATGTACTATGCATTACATATTTCTATGTTACTTAATATATTATGTTTGTTCATTTAACTGTTTATTTTGAAATTAAACTTTAGATTTTGTTCAGTTTTTCCAATGATGTTATAGATCTTCTGTTACAAGATTCTAGCCAGAATTACACATGACATTTATTCATATAACTCCTTATCTTCTGGTCTGCTTATAAGAGCTTTCTCACTCTCTCTTTTATATGTTTGATTTATATTAATAGGGCTAATAAGTATTGACCAGATATTTAGTAGAATAGATCTTGTTTGGGATCTTGTTATGACTAGACCAGGTATATAAAAATCTTTTGACCCAGATTTTTGGGTTACTTTTAAGAACTTTTCAGTTAATTAAACTTTTGTCTTCTTTATTCTAAACAAATTTTAGGTGATAGCCATTATGCTCTATATTAGTTTTCTATTACTTTACCGCAATCACCATAAACTTAGTGGCTTAAAATAACAGGTACTTTTCCAGATCTAGTTCTGTGTTTGGAAGTCCAGGAAGGGTAATTTGGGCCCTTTCAAGCTCATAGTTTCACAAGCTAAAATCAGGGTGTTAGTAGGGAACAATTTATGATTTTACCTAGAAGCACCTTCTCTGTCAGCAGAATTCAGTTGCGAGCTATGAAGTCACCTATATTCATTGTTGCATGGACCATCTTCAAGGAAAACAACAATCAGAAGCTATTGTATATGAATCAGTCTTACACACATGAAAGGACTTATCACTTTGTAGTTTTTGTTGAATGGGATACCTTTGGTGTTCTGTAGTCTTGTAAGTGCTTGGGACCAGGGATCTAAATCTAGGCATTATTCATGTGGTCAATTATTAGTCATATGCCTGATTCAGTCTTGTCACTTTTAAAGTCTTACCTGATTATCCTGAATAATATAGGATAATTTTCACCAGTTTTTGTTTGTAGAAAATTTTATAATTATTAATAAGACACAAATAAGACATTATCTCTCCTTTTTTTGTTTTGTTTTATTTTTGGGTCACACCAGGCAGTACTCAGGGGCTACTCCTGGTTTTACGCTCAGAAATTGCCCCTAGCAGGCTCAGGGGACCATATGGGATGCTGGGATTCAAACCACCATCCTTCTGCATGCAAGGCAAACGCTCTACCGCTGTGCTATCTCTCCGGCCCCATCTCTTCACTTTTTAATTTAAAATGTTTATTTAATTTCTTTCATTACCCTTATCAAGATTTGAATAAATTGGAACCGGCACAACAGGCTATAAAGCATGACAATCCCCATCTTCTGAGTTTTTTAGGTGTGATCCAAGAGCACAGAGTCAAGAGTAAGCCCTGAGCATTACTGGGAATGGTCCCAAGCCTTATTACAACTTACTTGAATTAGCAGAATTCCTTTCTTAAAGCATCTGTGCTACGGAACATAAACGAATCTTGGTAAACTTTATCTCACCATGTGTATGCATTCTATATTCTAGGGGAGTGAATTATATAAGACTTGTATACCAGGGGAACTTGGGGGTCATCTCACAATTTTATCTACTATGTCCACTGCTGCAGGCTGCTTCTGTTCTTCAGCTCCAGGGGATTTTGATTATCTGACAGGCCTACTGAATCACCCCTTTAATGGAGACATAGAAATTATTATCAATGGCGTAGACCATCTACCATACCTAGTACTCAGCGTTGGAAACTTTGGTTGAAGGTATTTTCTCACTTAGATGTTCTATGTGTCAGGGACTTGATAATATTATTCTAAACCACTGTGTTTTTAACATAGAAATAATCAGAACATTGTTTCTGCTCCTATTGAAAAATGGCCCATTTTTCTCTATTCTGCAACAGAATAAATCTGTTTTTTCTCTTTTGCTATTTAAATATACAGTAAAAAACATTTTAAAGGAGTTAAGTGGATAGTGTATGCGAAATATGTAAAGAAAAATTATCGACACTTTTGTCCATGCAATACCAAGATTATTCACATACACACACTGGTCAAAATAAAAGGTAATTTTGGGTCAGGCAACCTAATTGTAGTAACTGATGTCTGTATATTTTATTGAATTTTACTTTTACCTTTTTTTCCTTACCCTTAGAACCATGTCTCTCACCTTTTGCACTGGGTTTTCATCCACTTCTTACTTTCAACGAGCACATTTCTCCTATTTGTCTTATTTTAAAAAAAATCTCACTATAGATACAAGGCTGTGATCTATTTAAACCTTCTTCTGGAAGATAACCCTGATTAAGTGCAAGTAGGAATTATTTGCTTAGGAGCTGAAGTTGCTTTCTCATTTTTTTACCCTAGGAATAGATTGGCACAGGTTTACAGAAAATTTGAAGGTCTTCTCTCCTTCTCTTCCTTCTAAACACAAAACAAATCCAAGACAAGTGACTATTTTCTCAAAACCCTATTCACAAATTCCTCCAGAACAAGATTATTTAGAAGGAACTGAATTCTCAGAAAAACAAAGCAAATGATTATCCATGATATGATTTGCTGTTGTTGCTTGTTTGTTTTGGGGCCACATACAGCAGCTCTGAAGGGATAATATGGCTCTGTGCTCAAAAATCACTCCTGGCAGACTTGGGGGACCATATGGGATATAAGGGATGAAACCTGGAGCAGCTGCTTGCAAGGAAAATGCCTTACTCGCTATGGCTCCAGCCATACATTTCTTTGCTCCCTGAAGCCTACCCGGGACGGACCTGGGTTCTATTCCCGGCATCCCCTATGGACCCTCGGGCCTGCCAGGAGCGATTTCTGAGCACAGAGCCAAAAGTAACTCCTGAGCACATCTGGGTGTGACCTAAAATAAAGCAAAAAAATTCTTTGCCCCACCTGTCAGAGATAAACAAAGCTGGATAGACATATAGTTAAAAGTGTTTAGCAAAGATTTTAAGCAGTAATAGGAAAATTAGTCTATTGTGAATTGAACTCAATTTGATTTATACAGAAATGAGCTGATGTTTTAAAGAGAGAATAAAGGAATGAGAAGGGATAAAAGTGAGAATTTGTGGTTCAGTGAAGTGAACAATTGCAAAAAACAAAAACAAAACCAGAAAATATAGGAAAGAGGGAATTGGTATATGTAATAGAAAGAGGGGATGGTGTATGTAAAATTAATCTACCTGATTTACTAATTGGATATTATTAAAATGAGATTTCCACTCTCCCATGGACCCAGAGAGACACAAACCTTTGTTGAAATATTCAGATACTGGTTAGAAGTAACAGTTTTTCTAGAAGCCTTGAGGTTTCTCAGGAAGGTATTCTAAGGGAATCAATTGTGGTCCTAAAAAGCTTTGTACTATTGGAATCAACATGCTTGTTGATATATTCACCTATATTCATTGCAGTGATATTTACCATAGCCAGAATCTGGAACAACCCAGATGCTCCTCAACAGATGAGTGGCTTAAGAAACTGTGGTACATATATACAATGGAATACTATGCAGCCATCAGGAGAGATGAAGTCATGAAATTTTCCTATGCATGGGTGTACATGGAATCTATTATGCCGAGTGAAATAAGTCAGAGGGAGAGAGATAGATAAGGAATAGTCTCATTCATTTATGGGCTGTAAGAAAAATAAAAAAAACATTGTTGTAATAATACCCATAGACAATATAGATGAGGGCTGAAAGGACAGGCTTATGATATGAAGCTTACCAAAAAGGGTGGTGAGTGCACTTAGAGCAATAAATAACTACACTGACAACTATGGTGAAAATGTCAATGAGTGAGAGTAGTAGAATGTATACCTCAAATACAAGCAATGGGTAATGGAGAAGGGTGATGGGGAGCTATTGGTGGTGGGAATTCTGCAAAGGTGAAGGGAGTTGTTCTTTTTATGACTGAAGCCAACTTCAAACATATTTGCACAAATATGTAATTACACAAATATGCAATTTTGAAGAATAAAGTTTAAATAACAATAATAAAAAAGTGTTTGTTTAGTGTTCTAGACCAAGGTTGAACCTTAGATTAGGGAGTCTCAGAGAGCTAACATAGAGTTTGTAAAGTTAGAAAATCTTTGTCAGATCTAAATTCTCTAGGAAAAAAGAGGTCTGATGCTATTTTATGGTCTACCTGTTCTTTTTGTAACTCATTGAGTCACTGATTTAAATTTCTGAAGTTTAGGTTATTTAACTTTTCTCTTTTCTACCTTCTTTCATCTTTGTTGCTTCTTCAGGGACATTACTTGAAAAAATACTGATGACTGAGTGGTACATGGTTTCTACAATATAAATGATGGAGAATATGGAGAAGAGTTTTAGACTGCAGCAGAAAAATATAAACAGGGTGATTTAAAGGGAAATTAAAATAAAGTAATAAGGATATGAGAAAAAATGTAACTAGAAGATTAAGTGAGAGGAAAAGATTTACAGCAAAACTTAGTAAAGTCACATTAACTGAAGATTTACATCTATTACCTATTTTAAATGAGTGTCCAAGAGTAATTGAATATGTGCTATTTAGTAATTTATTGATATTCTTACCACTTTCTTTTAAGTTGTCTGAAGATAGTTTAGCAGAAAAAAACATGTTTTCTGATGAGGACGCGATGGGTCAGTGCTTTTAACTATAATGTAGAGGTTGACTATTGATTAGCACATTATTTATGAGGTCAATTTTAAAGGTGACATAAAATATATTGCAACCTGGTTGATAATACATTATAATATTCTGGGCATTTTAAGAATGGCACTTAATTTTAAATTACTACAAGGAGGACATGCAATATATTTTGCATATTTGACCATTCTTGGGCACTTTCAACAAGCAATAAAAATTATGTTACTTTTATTTTAAAATTTTATTCAACTATTTTGAAGTTCCAAGTATTTAGGAAGTGTTTAAATGTCATATAATTCTATGATATTGCCCAACTCACCTTTATAAACCTTGCTTTTTTTTTGGCAAAGAAGTAATGTTTCTATTTAAATAGCAAAAATTAAGCAAGACTATGCATATGAAGCATTTAACATTAATGAATGAATTAATTAAAATTAATTAATTTGATTTTTATTTCAGCTTGCTTTCCATTACCCTCTGACTGGTGAAGGGCTTTTCTTCTTCCTAACCTAATTATTTTTTATTAATTTAGTAAAAATAATTATGAAAATCTATACCACTTAAACATTTTATTTGAGTTATATATTTATATTCAAAACCAACTTCTAGGGTAATTTTTGTTCAGTGTTAAGAATAGTCAACACAGAGATGAAAAATTCTACTATTATGTCTTTAGCTCTTTCTATATTATTTGTTTTTTAAAAGCAGTCAGGTGAAGAAAAACTTTAAAATAAAAATTTGGGTCAAAGTATAGTTGGGTATGGTGCTTGCCTTGAATCCAGTACCCCATATGAACAAACAAATGAATGAATAAATGAATTTTGATCACAGAAATGATTTATGATCAATGATCAGAATGAATAATTCTGGTCACAGAGCCAGTAGTCAGTCCTAAGCATTGCCAGTGTGGACTTAACACCAACATGAATAATACAAATGAATTAAATTACTTTACAAACTAAAAAACATGTTTTTATTATTAAAGTCATATTCAACTATGAGAAAGAACTCAAAAAAAGAGAATGTTACTAAGAAAAAGTGAAAATCATATTAGGCACTCTTCTACATACTCTCACCTCACAACATAATGACTATTCTTGACATTAAATTGAATTTGCTAGAAATTTAAAATGCATGTAATACTTGACTTTCTTCAACAATTTATCCTTGACAATGAAATCATACAACATGAACATAGTATCTTTTTTTTTAAAAAAGCTACAGTATATTTTCTTCTAAATATGAATATTTAGGGGCTGTAGAGTGTTCGCCTTGCAAACAGCTGACCTACGATCAACGGTGGTTTGAATTCCAGCATTCATCTGGTCCCCTGTGCCTGCCTGGAGCGATTTATATATATATAGATTTATATATATATAGATTTATATATATGTTAAGATTTATATATATACATATATACATACATATATATATATATATATATAGAGAGAGAGAGAGAGAAAGAGAGAGCGCAGAGCCAGGAGTAACCCCTGAGTGCCACTGCCTGGTGTGGCCCCCCCAAACAAAACAAAACAAAAACAAAAGAATATTTAGCATCTATGAAGAAATGAACAGGTCATATTGCTTGACTATTGCATTATTAGAGGCATTATTTTAGGCATTTGTTATTTATTTATAACAATATCTGTTTGATAAGCTTGTAGTGTTTTTATTTCTTGATAAAATAATGTGCATTTTTCAATTAAATGCAAACATATAGATATATAACAATCAAGCATGCTTATATGCATTGAAATATTTATTTCTATAAACAGTGTTGATTATTAATCTTAAAATCTCAGTGAAGAAGATGGGTTAATTTTATAAAACTATGTCATTGATCTAATTTTTATTTATTTATTTATTTATTTTTAATAAACAAGGAGGTTGGATTTGTCAGTGAATGTCTAAACTGCATGGCATTTATCTTTCTTATTTTATTTTTTACTTTTTTTTTTTTTTTGAATTGGGCCACACCTGGTGACGTTCTGAGGTTACTCATGACTTTGCGCTCAGAAATTGTTCCTGGCTTGGGGGACCATATGGGACACCGGGGGATCAAACCGATCCTTTCGGGGTCAGCCGCATTTAAGGCGAACGCCCTACCACTGTGCCATTGTTCCGACCTTGGCATTTATCTTTCTTAATATTTTTTTAAAAGCTCATATTTTCAGGGCCAGAGTGATAGCACAGCCGTAGGGCATTTGCCTTGCAGGTGGCCAATCTAGGACAAACTTTGGTTTGATCCCAGGCATCACATATGGTCCCCCTGAGTATCACAGGGTGTGGCTCAAAAAGGAAAAAAAAGTTCATTTTTTTCTTTTTTTAATATAATATTTATTTTAATCATAGTGGCTTACATATCATTGACGATAATATTTTAGGTACATATTAACATAAAAACAGGGGAGTTCCCATCACCGAATTTTCCTCCCTCCACCTCCGTTCCCGTCCTACCTCCCATATCCTCCTTCCTCACCCTCGGGGCTGCTAAAATAAGTGGTCCCCTCTGTGCCTAGCTTACTACTTAGAGGTCTTACACCTGTTTGGTCTTGATACCTACCTTATTTCCCGCTCTAGTTGGGAGGCGGGACTAGATAGTTCAAGTTATGTGGTTTTGTTTGAAGAAGAGAAAGGTACTAAACTGGGGGAAAAATCAAATATGCCAAATATGGACGGAGTCCTTCTGGAGGCTCTCATCCTAGGTTTGAGAGACAACGAGGGAAAGGAGGGTGAAACACCACAACAGTACAAAAAGAAGTGTCAAGTAAAATATCCAGTGAGCACTCCAACAATAAAGACAAGCACCACATAAAAGCCGTGGTCTTGAGATAAAAAACATGGCAGAGCACATAAAGGAAGAAAAGAAAAGAAGAAAAAAAAAAAAAAACAAATATAAATGGAGACAACAACGTCAATAACCACACCCGGTTTTGGGCCACACCGGTTTGGTGCTCAGGGGTTACTCCTGGGTACGCGCTCAGAAATCGCCCCTGGCTTGGGGGGACCATATGGGACGCCTGGGGATTGAACCTAGGTCCGTTCCTTGGCTAGCGCTTGCAAGGCAGACACCTTACCTCTAGAGCCATCTCGCCGGCCCCTCATTTTTTCATGAGGGGATTAACTACCAGTTAAATTTATTTTTATTTATTTTATTTTATTATTTTGGTTTTTGGGTCACACCTGGCGGTAGTGCTCAGGGGTTACTCTTGGCTTTTGGCAGGCTCTGGGGCCATTTGGGATGCCTTGGAATTGAACGGGGATCTGTCCTGTGTTGGCAGCATGCAAGGCAAGCTCCTTACCGCTGTGCACTTGCTCTGGCCCCTGTTTTAACTTTTTTTTGGCTTTGGAGCCACACCCGGTGACACTCAGGGGTTACTCCTGGCTATGCGCTCAGAAATATCTCCTGGTTTGGGGGACCATATGGGATGCCAGGGATCTAACCGCTTTTAGCCCTAGGCTAGCGCGTGCTGGCTGCACGCAAGGCAAAAGCCAAATGCCTTACTGCTGGGCTATTTCTCTGGCCCCACTACCAGCTTAGTTTAAACAAAACTTAGCTTAAGATTTTTGGGGCTGAAAGGATAGTATAGCTGTAGGGTCTTTGCTTGCACACAGCCAACAAGGGAAGGATCTGGGACACCCCCCCCCACTCCAAATTTAGATTAAAATATTTAGATTTAGATTTAGATTACAATTGAGGTAAGAATGTGGCTGAAGTGATAATATAGTGAATAGAGTACTTGGCATGTATGTGAACCGAAGAGATAGCACAGTGAGTGGAGTGCTCACCTTGCACGTGGCAGATCTAAGTTTATCGCTGTCAGAAATAATTCTTGAGTGCAGAGCAGGAGTAACCACTGAGGATAAACAGGTCTCGCCCCTCCCCAATAGATTGAAGTAAGAGTATTTTTTGGGAGTGACTCTCAAGCAGTGCTCAGAGGGACTCGGAGCCCTCATGGCAGGCTATTGTGTTTAGTTTCTGTGGTATTGGGACTTCCCTTCAGTAGGGCCTTTGGTGCTACTCACTAAATGTTTGGAAAATTGAACCAAAGTCATTCTCAAGCAAGGCATGTGTCTTCACTCTAGGTATTATTTCTCAGGACCTAGGGAGATATTTTACATATATCATATAGAAACTTTTAAATTTTTTTTTGTTTTTGGGTCACACTTGGCAGTGCTCAGGTCTTATTCCTGGCTCTGTGCTTAGGGTGGTGCTCAAGAGACCAAATGTGGTACCAGAGATTGAATTCAGGTCAATTATGTGCAAGGCAAGAGTCCTATAATTTGTTCTAATGCTCTGGCCCAGAAATTTTTTTTCTTTATTCCCCTGGGTTTTGTTGTCCTGGTTAGACATCAGTTAAAGATCATAAAATTAATATTGTAATTTCACTATGTATTCAATTACAATTAAATGTTTATTTGAATTATTTTAGTGTGTGCTTATAAGCATTTCAAATACTTGGACTGTTTAGGTTTAATAATTATTCACACACCATAAAGGGAAACTGAATCAATTAAAAACAAAGAAGATATACTGACAAAAATTTCGAAAGCACCACTGGCAGCCAGCACTCCTCCCTCTGCATCCTGGCTGGTGGCCTCAGTTGTCCATAGCACACATCACAAGGGGGAGCTTTCGTGCTTTAGTAAATATATCTCAGACTTCTAAGCCACTCCTTTCATTTAAGCTTTTGTTCAATATCAATTTATTTCTCTCTTGATCATGCAAAAACAGTGTATTGAGGTAGTCAGGAGGAAAAAAACTGAAAAAAGCTGCATCAGACAAAAATACCAAATACTACTATATATTTATATAAAGAGATTCCTCAGTGCACAAGAAAGTGATTTTAAAATTTATTTTATCATTATTTCTGAGTTCCCAAATACTTATTGAAATATACTCCTTGAACATAAAAATTTAGATCAAAATTTGAAGTTGAGCACTTGAAGGAAAAATAATATAATGTGTCATTAGTTTAGGGACTTTCCCTCTGTCTTTGTGATTGATACAAAACAATCTCTATGTCAAAGATAACATGATGCATATTAGCCAGATTTTTTATTCATCTCTGTTTACTTATCAATTGGTTCTATCAGTTAATTAATTAAATGTTGAATTAATTCTTTTTCTCCACCTCTTCATACTTCTCCTTTGTGGAAGTTTGTTGTTGACACATTTTGGGAACAGATGTGACTAGAGAGGCTTATTTATTTTGTACCTAATCATTAGTTAATTTTTATTTTTAATTTTCATCCTCAGTACAATCAAGAATTCTGCAGAATTGTATTTTTAGTGGAAGTTATTTTCAATATATTTGTCATTTGTGCTTTACCCTCTAGAAAGAGAAATGGGTCTCTCAGTCTCTCTTTCTGGCTGTGAAGCATATACTTTTATTAATTTTGGGATGATAGGCAGAGTGTAAATGCAAAGTCCTCTTAAAAAAGGGTAAAAGGTTCCCAACAACTATTAGAGCACATATCCAAAGCTAAACATATGGCCTTGTCATCACAATTTCCCACATTCCCTTTCTTGTGGTCTTAACCTTATACTTTTTTTTTATTATTATTATTACCGGGAGTCCTTATCTCTCCAGCCTGCTGCTACAGACTGCTAGTCCAGGATGTAGTGAAAGTACAAAGTAATGAAACAGGATGATCATAAAATAGAAGGGAAATGGCCACAGCCTCAGTCTGTGTTACAGCGGCCCATTTCCTATAAGCTGAGCCAAACCAGACTATAGAAAAATAATGTTGCACAGTGCTAATCATGCTTCCACTTGTATTACATTGGTATCACCAGAAGACCACAGACTTCATGAGTGTCAAGTCTTTGTAGAAATTTCTAGGAGAAGTGTCAGTAAAAGGAAATAGAGAAAGAAGACAGTTTAGAGGACCTTAGATGCAAAAAAAATGCTATTTAAAGGGCAAATAAGCAGTTTTATAGGAGAAATGTCATGCAAATGAAATATGTGAGGGGCTCAAGATGAAGGTTAGTGTAAAAGAAAAACAATCAATACTGCCTGGTGGTATTGTTTTGTTTACGTCCTTCTACTCCCCTGTCCAACCAACCCTGAAGTCTTTAGCAAAGTTTTCAGTCAGATCAAACCCATACATGTGCCCTGTGGTGTGTTTCTGATAGGTGTTGACTTCAGCAAGTTGGCTAACAGTTGTATTTGTTTCTTCCAAATTCTGGCTTATCATGGTCAATTTATAGATTGTAGTTAGTACCAGGGCATCCCAAGGAGGTCTGCATTCATTCTTTCTTTCCCTAGACAAAGAAAAATGGAAATAAGAAAGAAAAAATTGATTCAAAGTCCAGATGCCATTTATAACCATCTCTAGGATGATAACATCTTTATTTCTTAGCTTGAACATTTGTATACTATTAATGTTATTTTTATTTATTTATTTATTTATTTATTTATTTATTTATTTATTTATTTATTTTGGTTTTTCGGGCCACACCTGTTTGATGCTCAGTGGTTACTCCCGGCTAAGCCCTCAGAAATTGCCCCTGGCTTGGGGGAACCATATGGGACGCCGGGGTATCGAACCGCAATCCTTCCAAGGCTCGCGCTTGCAAGGCAGACACCTTACCTCTAGCGCCAACTCGCTGGTCCTGTATTAATATTATTTTTATTACCAAGTTGAGGAAAGACTTCTAAATGATAATATATAGTATTTATAAAGAATGGATACATGAGAGCTCTTCTAAGTGATATCATTAGGTATTGTATTTTAGGGGACAATTTTCTATCCTTTAGAATCAAAATGTATTGACACTCCTGATATAGTATTTCATTATAGGAATGTATTTATAGAAACACTATTGTAAGTGAACTTAATGTATAATGATAAAGGAACAAAATAATCCAAATGTCAATTATACCAGAAATGAAAAATTAAAAATTGTAATGCTAAGTAGTCATTAAAAAGTAATGAAAAGAGGTTAAAGCATAGTATGACAGACAGGACACTTGCCTTGCACATGCCAACCCAAGTTGGATTCCCAGAACCCCTTATGCTCACCCAAGCTCCACCAGCATGGAGTACAGAGCCAGTAAGTCCTGAGCACAACCAAGTGTACCGGCACCTCCCCCACAAAGTACATATTTATATTAAATACTGAATCAGTCACTTGATAACTTAATATGTGACTTAACAGATTACTTCATATCTCTGTGCCTCATTTTTTCAAATGAATAATAGGCAAAATAATATTCACTTCTTAGGGCCTTATGAGAATAAAATGAATAATATACTATAATTTTTTGTTGGATTTTTCTCTTTTAGGCCACACCTCACAGCACTCTCAACTTACTCCTGACTCTGCTTTGGGGACAATAGGTGGCACTTGAGTATGCAGTGAAAGGGATCAAATAAAGTTGATTGCATACAAGGTAAGTCCCTTGACCTTATACATGTACTATCTCTTTGACCCCAAAGTTTTAGTCTGCTGTACAGCATTTAATAGATAAATCCTACCTTGTTATTGCTACATTTTTCTTACTGTGGAAACTGTCAGGCAAGCATGAATAATACTATCCTCAAAAGATGAAAGGAATAAAAATTAGCATATATTTTATTGATTTTGTTGTCTTCAAGCACTGGTTATGATGGATTTTCACATTTTGCCTTAAATATATGTTAAAAGTTTCAATTTTATCACTATGAGCTTGTATAAGAAGCTTTGTGCTATTCATTAAATAAACATGTGTATTCCATATTTTTTACTTGACTTTTTTTTTTTTTTTTTTGGTTTTTGGTTTTTGGGTCACACATGGCAGTGCACAGGGGTTACTCCTGGCTCTATGCTCAGAAATCACTCCTGGCAGGCTCAGGGGACCATATAGGATGCCAGGACTCGAACCATCGTCCTTCTACATGCAAAGCAAATGCCCTATCTTGTAGAAAAGTTATGAATATAAAGCAGTTTGTTTCAAACCACTTATGATGAAGGACCAATGCCTTTAGAGAACTTCTAAGAGCAATGTTAATTCATAGGTAAAGTGGCAGGTACAGAGATTTCCCTTATACTACCTGTCCACATATACACACAGCTTTCTCTACCATCATTACCATCTACATAGAATGTGGTGACACAATTGTTTAAATCAGTAAATCTACATTGACACATCATTTATTATTGCATAAAGTCCATAGTTTATATAGACTAGCTCTTGTATTGTAAATTCTATGAGCTTTTATAAATGCATAATGGCATAAACTCATCATTATTATATCAGAAAAAGGTTTTATGGCCCTAAAACGTCTTTGTTTTGTCGATTCACTCTCCCCCATTCTCATCCTGAACAACCAATGATCCATTTGCTGTCTCTATTTTACCTTTTCCAGAATGTCATATAGTTAGAATCAAACTGTATGTAGTCTTTATAGATTGACTTATTTTATTTAATAATATGCATATGAGATCTTTCCATATCTTTTCATGACTAAATATCTTATTTCTTTTTAGCATTGAATAGCTTCCCATTGTTTTGATGAGTCAAATGTATATATCCATTCACCTACTGAAGGACAAATTGGTTGCTTTCAAGTATTCCCAATTATGAATAAAACTGCTATAAACAGCTGTGTGCAATTTTTTTTGTGTGGATGTAACTTTTTAGTTCAACTGATTCCTTTTCTAATTCAACACAGATGAGCTATTTTTCAAAACAAAATAAAAATGAATTACTAGTGCAATGAAGTAAAGACAAAGAGATACAAAATATAAACCCTATTTTTAATTACTAAATTTAAAAGACTTACAATAACCATCAAAAGGACATAAAATTTTCTAAATGCTTATTCTTAATTTTGAATTAGTTTTTAAATGGACTATGTCAAAGATCATAATTAAAGCATTTTTTTGAAAAATTAGGTATAGGTGGAAGAAAAAGAAGGAAAAGAAAATCTGCTTTCATTGTGAAAACTAATAGTGGCTTCCAAGATTCAGCTTTTAAACTTTCTTGGTTCTTCATTCTGGTAAAAACATGTCCCTTCTTTGGGATCTGGAATAATGACTGTCTGCTACACCTTCGGATAATGCTAATTCTGACTGCATTTTATCCTGAAGCAATTTGGGTATATATGTTGGTTAATAGTCCTGATCCTACCAGAGAAAACATTAATTTGAAGTCACTTGAGTTAGTAAACAGAAATGAATATAGCTTTTAAAAGAGGAGCATTTTAGGACTAAAGAGAGCTCAATGGGTAAGGCACCACTTTGTCTGCAGATAACCCAAAAATTAATCTCTGGTACTACTTGGTCTCTTGAGCACTGCTGGCTGGGAGTGACCCTTATATATAAAGCTGTTTAATGTTATATATACACATATTGATTTTTAATCAGGAAACATTGACAACATCACGTTTAGGATCTATAAATGTTTACTTTTAGTGTTCTGATGATGTGTCCTTTTGGAACTTTTGGTTGAATACAGAATTACAAAAGAGTAAAACTACCACAGTTTGTACTTCAATTACTGTGTTAAGAAGAGGCTAATTGCAAGTGAAAACCAGTGAAAAATATCATTCACTAAACATTGTAGAAATAATTTTAATTTTTACAAGAAGTTTATATATCTATATCTTTATCAATATTTATTTTGAAAACATCTATATCTATATCAACATATATATGTACAACATGTGCAAATATGTTGTGATGACAATTGAAAATTTTTATTTGCCAAATTGGTACATAGAGAGATAAATTTAGCTGGCAACCTACTAATTAACTGGTAGTATAATTAATATAATTAGGTGATTACAGATACTTGTATTTTTTTTTAGAAAATCCTTTCCCACTTAAAGGTTAAGACTGGGTAGAGATACAAACATACAAGCTATAAGAAAAACTAATAGACACCAAGATATTCTTGGATTAATTGAGATGAAAGAATAATAAGCCCAAATTGCATTTTGTAAGCTATAATGCAATATGTAAATGTTTATTGTAGAAACAATAAAAGAGAAATTCATTGTGGGATCATTTATTAGTTGCTTGGCTCTGAGGCAGTCAGAAGTAATAGTATTCAGCTAGTAAAATTGATAACTTTGTGATGTGGAACCATATATACAGTGACTAGAAATTGACATGATTGGTACTGATTTTATTGCTGTGTAAATACTAACAAAATTTTTGTCATACTGGTAAGCCAGCTAGTCCATCAAACAAATTTAATGCACTATACAATATTACAAGAGCGCTGAAGCAGGTGCTTTGAAAGAAGTGCTTATAATGAAAGTAGACACTAAATTTTTGCTTTTTAATGGCTTACAATTTAAAAAGTGAAAGCAGAAACAGCTCCATCAACTAATATCTAAAGTATATTTAATAACAATCACAAAACCAATTCTGGCTATTTAAATGATATATTTAATTCTATAAACAAATTTATTCGAATTTTTCTTACAGATTCTTGTAATTTGCCCTTCCACTCCCATTATGCCATGCTAAGATTGTTTGATTTTTCTAGTAGTCACTTCACAGTCCTTCTCTTATGTCAGATTTTCTTATCAACTTTATTCTTGTTCATACAAATTATTATTTATTCTCTGAGGGTGCTGTCATTCAATGTTAACGTTTTACTCCAGTGTACAGATAGTTGAATTTGTAGTGATCTGAAAAGAATTTAGCCCAATTAAGTTTGTAGATGAGAAAAAAAACCTAGTTGAAAATTGGTAAAAATACTTTTTATGTTTGTGTATTTGTTTTGTGTTTTATTTGCTATCATGGTAACTCAGTTTATTTAAAACTATCTCTACTTCTATAAATGGAAAACTATAAATTTCTTAACAGGAATTATTAATTCAATGGTAAGTTGCTGATTATAGAGTTAAATTTAAGTTTCATATTACCTAATTTTGGGGATCAGTTTGCTTCTCTTAGTGTCTGTGTTTTAATATACTCATAATTGCTTTCATTTGCTGAGCTGGTTACTGCCTCACTTTCTGTCTAAGAGAATGTCAAATTAGGTTTATGTTTTGTTAAAATGATAGAATTCTCTTTCTCTGCAAGCTTTTGACTCCAATATTATTATATTAGTACCAATCCCCCTAAATAATTCATTTATAGTCAGGAGATAATTGCTATGCCAAATGAAAAGTGACTTTTTTTCAAGTTGAAAGAGGGAAATTTTTTCCAATAGTGTTTGGACTGTGAAGAAGAGGGGTGAGTTAAACAATTTTTGAGAAGATGAAACAACTCTGTGTTCTTTAGCATTGAGAGTGTAGGGACTTGCTGCCAATTGAAGTGGATTTGATTGATCTGTTAAGACAAAAAAACACATCTTCTGACAAAGTGTTAATAAACTCTCTCTAGCAGTTGTAGGTTTCTTTCAAAATCTTACCGTTTGTTTTTGAAGTAGTGAAATTTACAGGAACTATTAAAAAGGTTCTAATTGAATTTCACAGAAGTAGACCTGGTGTGACCCAAAATGGAGGAAACCACCCAGTCCACAAAACCCCACACTATGAAACAGCTCTGAAGAGCTATTGATTAAGAGCATAAAGTTTAAAAAAAGAGGCTCAGCTCTCAAATAATTAGCCCTAGTTAATGAATACTTTTGTGATATGGCAAGTTGATGTTGATAACTTCTGTGGGACATAGGGAGAAGATGAAAAAGATTGGCAGCTATAGAAGGAAAGCGTTTATTAAAATACCTTTAAAGGACTGTAGGATATAATAAAAAGATATCTTTAAAGGAATGTGTTAAAAAAAAGCCTACATGAAATTCATAATATTACCACCCACAGTTTTCTCAAATTTCTGATTTTTTTTTGTGTCAAAGCTTTTTACTCACTTCATGGCAATCTTGGGAGGGGGGCACACCCAGCAAGCTAAGGGCTTCCTACAGACTGTAGGCTCAAGGATCAATACTGGCCATATTCTGTGGACCAAAAGTGCTTCCAGTTATCAAACTCTATTTCATCTCATGCAAAGTGAATGATGCAGAGCAGTGACAGTGGGTCTCTTTGTTGTCCATGGTTCTTAGGTTCTTCAATACTTTGAAGACGGAAAATATTAAGTAATAAAGATGCTCAGAGTAAGAAAATAGAAAAGTTTGTTGGAAAGTAGAAGAAAGAAACTCTTCAGCAGAGGAGAAACTTAGTTTAGAACTATGTGTGGCTCTTATAGAAAAACTGGGTCATTGTGGTACTTATCAAACAAATTATCAAATGATTCTCATTTGTTTTCCAGGGATGCTTTATTTATATGTTACCTATTTACTTGTATTACTAAGGTAAAATTAACATCTTGCATTACCATTGCATTCCTATGGATGGTGGAGACTGTGTTTATTTTAGATGTTTTAGATTTTGGGAACGGAGAGATAGCATGGAGGTAAGGCATTTGCCTTTCATGCAGAAGGTCATTGGTTCAAATCCTGGCATCTCATATGGTCCCCTGAGCCTGCCAGGAGCAATTTCTGAGCGTGGAGCCAGGAGTAACCCCTGAGCGCTGCCGGTTGTGACCGAAAAAGAAAACAACACAAAAACAAAACAAAACAAAATATGTTTTAGATTTTAGATTTTATCATATGCCCAACTCGTGCCCCATCATCCTAGTCTCCTGTGAGACCAAAGTATGGGGAGAATTAATTAATGGTCATGGGAAATTGATACCTTCTCTAGTCTCAGAAAGAACCCAGAAATTTGCAAGAATACATAAAAAGTGGGGACAGCTAAAATGAAGTTGCTTTTAACAGCTGGAAAGGAGAAATTTTCTCATTCATACATGCCTTAGTCTCTCTACTATCTTTGCCTCCATACATGAAAATCTGAACTTATGTTATCTAGCTTCCTTCTGTACCTTTTACATTTTGTTGTACTATGTTTAAAGAGGCTCATTATATATACTGGGTCCTTTCTGAGAACTAGGAGTTAGTATGATAGGGGCATTACTTGGACATATGATAAAATATATAATCTAAAACATCTTAAATAAACACAGTCCCCACAAGTCATTGGAATGCAATAGGAAATCAAGATGTTAATCTTACCTTATACTAACAGTAAGGTTACCTTACTTAGATTAATTACTGGTACAATTAAGATAACTTCAAATTCAAGATAGCCAGAGACAGAAAGTGGACACACAGATTTCTTAGATTCTTCTGATAATGATCTTTAAAAAAGTTTGTGAAAAAAGCAGTGGGGCATTTGCCTTGCAAGTGGCAGACCCAAGAAATACAGGGGTTTGAATCCCGGGATTCCATGCCTGCCTGTGCCTGCCAGAAGCGAATTCTGAGCAGAGAGCCAGGAGTAACCCCTGAGCACCACCTGGGTGTGACCCCCCCCAAAGTTTAATTTATAAAAAAATTTCCATTTATTGACTTCCATAATAAACCATATAGTTATTATGGGGGCACAAGGACAGGCAATAAAATTCTTAATTTTTGCATTACAATTCTGAAGCTAAGAGAGCAATTGATTTCTACTAGGCCACACAAACTTATTCAGGATTATACTTTATAAGTTTCACTGTTAGATCTATAATATATGCAATACTTTTAGTAGTATATTAAGGGCCAAATTGTGGGTGACATGGTAAAGTATGGAATGAGGAAAAAACAGTCCTGTAACACAGAGCTGGTGGAAGGTTGTAGTGACAGGTGAATTTAGTTTATCACTTTAAATTTCACCAGCAGAATAGAATAGGTTGTCCTTCAACAGGAAGCCAATCAAAATAGAACATAGAATGTCTGGTACTCTCTCTAGTCCTTTACTTCTTCTTTTTTTTGGGGTGAAGTCACACCCGGCAATGCTCAGGGGTTATTCCTGGCTCTATGCTCAGAAATCGCCCCCGGCAGGCTTGGGGGACCACATAGGATGCCGGGATTTGAACCAACGACCTTTCGCATGCAAGGCAAATGCCTTACCGCTGTGCTATCTCTCTGGCCTCTCTCTAGTCCTTTTCTAATGCTATTCCTTTGCATCACAGATGGACTGTAGGACAAGGAAAGGCTCCCAGGACAGATGGTTAAGGCAGGGACAGATCATGAGCACAAGACTTTCAACTCTGTACTATGACTATGGACAGTGACTGAGAGAATCTTAGTCTGAGAGAATCCCAGGATAGGTACAGAGCACAGACATCTCCAATAAGCATGTAGCAACAGGCTGAATATGTAAAGAAAAACTAGGATAAGTTGTAGGGGGACTATTGCAGTCCAGTCCAGAAAGGTTCAGAGACACGACTTCAAACCAGGGAAGACTACATGGGATAGAGAGCTATGTGGAGGAATGGGATCTAGTCTTAGTACATTGGAGACCAGTGTACAGACCTGGTGGAGCAAGTGAGAGGATAAGTGATGTAATATTTGGGTAAAGAGGCCTGGGCATTTGGGGAGGGACCCTGACCCACCTACTTAAACTGTATAACGAAGTCTTAACTTGCAATCCTCCTAGTTTTGTATGCAAATTTTATACAATTTTCAAGAAACTGCCAGCAAAGAAAAATTTGCTTTCATGCTAACAGTTACCCCTCTCTGATCTCTGCATCTTGATCGACAGGTGTGTCAGGAATTGTAACCATAATGTTGGTACCAAGTATACACCTGCCAGATATGCTCATGGCATAAAAGCTCCCAATAGCCCCACAAGGCTGCCTTAAAACTGCAGTGATTCCCATTTGTTCTGCATTGCAAAAGGTGACTTTTCCCACCACCTGAGTTCTGGTGGATTTTGTGGTCTCAGGCTGGAATGAGGAATTGCTCTTTGTAGGAAAAACAAAGTCAATCCTAATCTCAGCACAGACATTCCAATATGCGACCTTACCTCACAGCAAACATTTTCTGGAGGAAGAAAAATAGTGAAAAATTGAAAGACATAGAGAAATATGAGTGATAAAGGATAGAGGGAAATACATGTTCAAAACACTGGCTTTAGAATGGATTAAAAGTAAAGAACTGCTTTTGGAATAAAGGTTATACACAATTTTTTCAAATTTTCTGTGATGATTTGGAGTTTTCTGTGATGTTATCACTTAGAAAACATAACAGTCTATTTGGCCTTTCATATTCATACTATGCTTTTAGAGTCTGCTTTTCTGGGTGGGACTGAATTTTCTTCATCTCTAAAGAGCTCAAGATTTGCATCTCAAAGGAATGTGTTCCTCATGCCTTTGGACCACTTCAGGGCTGAACAATAAACTGTGAAGTCTTATTTATTTCTCTAATGTTCAGTTTGAGGGAACCGCTATCTATCTGAACATAAAGAAATTATTTACTGTGCACGTGCAAATCCAATCACAACCTAAGTCTTTAATATATATTACCTGTTATCCCCACCATGATGAACATTAGCAAAAAAATCTGTATTGTGAGTGGTGACAGTTGTAATATAGTGGTGACAGTTGTAACAGAGACTTTTTAACAGAGAACTGTTTCCAGATAAAAATAAGGACACCATAGAAAACCTGAATCATAAATCTCTTAGGCAAGCACAATGGAGAATTTGGTCCCTCCAGGATATCTCAACAGGTAAGGTCCATGGGAACTCAACAGGCAAGTTCCCATGAGGCAAGGCTCACATGCTAATTTACAGCAAGTCATCAAATTGATCAGTGAGTTGAAAGTAAGCATCTGAAAAACAAAAGGAAAATATCCCAAGTCTGATTTCCAGATTTATGTCATATCCCCAAAGAAAGAAATTAGTTTAATTTTTAAAAACAAAAATTAAAGGGCAGTTACGTAAGTAATTTATTCTAGATCTCAGGATATATTTGTTTTAATATATTATATGTTCATATTTTGAAAAGTATGTTGAAATAATAGTTGAAAATAATAATATAATAAAAGCAGAATTTAATGTCTAAATTGAGGCTTTGTACCTAAGGAAAGTAATCTTCGTCAAAGAAAATTAAGTGGCAAGGTCTAAAATATACAAGCTGTGATTTTTTTTCTTGCTGCTGTAGCCAAACTACAAGATATATATAGATACTATATCAATGTCTTGAAATATATTACAGGCATTTTATGACATTTTGTTGCAAGTTAGCCCTTGATGGGGTTGACTGATGGAGGGATGGAGGATGGCGTCTTTCCCCTCCAGCTCGGATCACACGTCTGCCACCCTGTTCAGCCAGCACTCAGGGATTACTCCTGGATCTGCCCTCAGATATAGCTCCTGGCAGGCTTTGGAGACCATCTGGGATGTTAGGGATCAAACCCAAGTCCTTCCCAGGTCAGCCATGTGCAAGGCAAATGCCCTAACACTGTGCTATCACTCTAGTCCCCAGCCCTCAATTTTTTGATAAATAGAGTAACAAAAGAAAGAATAAATGTAGAGGGTATGCGTTTATAAGTTCAGCATTTATAATGGTTGACAAGCAAGCAGCAAAGTTAACTTTCAAATTAAACATGGGAAATTATTTCATAGTATCTGGCATCAAATAAGCATAATGCCTTTCTTCTAAAAAGTTAATTTTTCTAGTTATTTTTTCACTAAGTCAAACAATCTGGCATACTTTGACTTTTGTCCCCTGGTCAGGGTCAAGCATTCTGTGATACCAGACAGTCAATTTCAAGCATTGTTGGAACCACAATAGGAGCTTCTCATATGGCAACAGAAGCCTCAGACAAGGCAGGTGATACAGGATGCTGGGCTTCTCTTGGCAATTCTGCATGAAGGCCAAAGCCACAAGCCAAGCTGTTTATCTGTCTGCTGCTGACTTAACTCTCATTAGCTAGACAGGGTGCAACACCTGTTCATTTAGAAATATCTATAGTTAAAAATGAGTATACATTTCTGAAATCTAGATCTGAACTCATTACCAGATAACCTATATTTAGTATAAAATTTTTGTATTTAAAATTAATTCCTTTTATCTGTAGAACTGGAGACAGACATGGTAGTTGAGATTCATAGCAAAGCTGTTTGGGAGACCTTTCCTTGAGGTAGCAGATGTTTTGAAAATAGAGTCAGATCAACTCCACCCTATTTATACTTGAAAATGAAACAACTCAGTAAAGTAAGCTAGTGTATCTGGAATATTTACTGCCACCAGAGATATACTTGAGGTGAGCAGGAATAGAAATAATAAAAAGGGCTCATAAGTACCTTGTATTTTTATTATAAATGGAGGAAGGAACTATTCAAGGACTGAAACATTGAAATTATCATTGGGTTTACATTTTAATGAATAATTTTTCTTTTTTTCAGAGAATAGTATAAACTTTTTTTATAATAATTTTTATTTGACCAAAGTGGATTACAAATCTTTTACAGTAATATTTTATGCACATAGTGACATTGAATCAGGGGCATTCCCACCACCAATGTTGTCCTCCCTTAACCCCTGTTCTCAGCATGCATCCCATATCCCCCACCTTTACCCCCGGGCTACTAGTATAAGTGGTCCCTTCTGTGTCTAGCTTGTTGTAGATTAAATATTGATTCTTTTGTAGTTGGCTTTGGGTTTGGTGTTTAAGTCTGATCATTTTTTATTTCTACTAAATGTTCATACGACTGGTCTTGGTATCCTCCATTATTTTTCCCTTAATTTGTGAGGTGGAACTAAATGGTTCAAGTTATGTGGTTCTGTTTGAAGGAAGGAAAAAGATAAAATGGGGCAAAAATCAAACAAACAAAAAATGAAAGGAGTCCTTCTAGAAGCCTCTTAATATTTCTTAAATATTAATTTAAGAGAAGAAAGGGAGAAAGGAAAATAAAACATAACAACAACAACAACAACAACAAAATCAAACAAAAATCCTGAAAAGCACCACAGCAAAAAAGACAATAACCACACAATAACCAGGGTCCTGAAATAAAAACAAAAAAAGCAACAAAAAAACCCCAAAAACAAAACAAAAGAAACCCAAACAACAACAATAACAAAACCAAAAAACAAATATAACAAACAAAAAGTAACAAAACCAAAAACAAAAAAATTATTTTGTGCTTTTTTTTATTTTTTTCATAGGCACAGTAGATATAGGGGAGAAGAAAGGGAATTCCATTAGCCTAAGAGATACAGGGTTTCTCCACGCTTGAAGTATACTGTCATGGGAATAACTACAGGCTGCATACATGTTCTATTATTCTCCCCTAGGTCCTTTTAGATCAAGTTGTTGCCATTTCCTCATTGTCAGGATGTCAATCAATACTGGCTCATGTTGGTGTCAGACCAGTATTAAGAATGACCGAGAGGAAGTTTGGTTTTTGGAGCTGTTGCTGAGAACTATGTCAGTTCTATGTCTGGGATCTAGGGTTTGGGGTTGGACTGTCGCTGTCTATTCCTGTGGAGTCTATGTTGGGTCCACATGACATATGTTCAAGGTGGGAAGTGTCCCTGTATTGTAAAATAAATGAGGTCTTATCCCTAGTAGATAAGAGCTTGTTTATATATTTAAAATTTTCCCTTTTTTAGTATGCCTTTGCAAGAAGAAATGGTGCTATATTATATATATATATATTGCTGGTGCATTTGGGGGTGAGAGTTTCAGGTTCCATCAACTCTGTGCCCTGGTTTTGACCTGAACTTTTTTTTTTATTTAAACACCTTGATTACATACATGATTGTGTTTGGGTTTCAGTCATGTAAAGAACACCACCCATCACCAGTGCAACATTCCCATCACCAATTTCCCAAGTCACCTGAACTTTTATCTCAGGCAAGACTTTTTCTTGTAGAATTTTGTATCCAGCAGAACCAAAACAGGTGAAGTTAAGGAAGAGAAGAAAACATAAAAAAGGTTCCCAAATCCACCAGCAATATAAAGTAGCACCACTTCTTCCTGCAGAAGCATATCAAAAAAAGGGAAAAATTTACGTGTAAAAACAAGCTCTTATCTACTAGGGAAAAGAACTCATACTTTTTTACAACACAGGGGCATCTCCCACTCTGAACATATGTTATGTGGAACCAACTTAGACCCCAGGGAATTAGGCACCGACCATCCAGCCTTGACTCCTGGATCCAGACATAGAAACGACAGAGTCCTCCACAACAGCCCCAGGAACCAAATCCCCTCCAGGGCATCCATAATGCTGCTCTGACACCAACATGCACCAGTTCTAAACTGATAACCTGACAACGAAGAAATGGGAACAACTTGATCTAAGAGCAAGTTGTCCTTCCTCACCACCCAACGATAAGACAAAATCAGAAGACACGTCACCCTTAGATCTGTGCAAAAGCCAAGATCGCTATATACAGATGATGGTACAACCAGGACTGGACAGTACGCATCCTGGGACCACCACCACCAACAACAACAACAATAACAACAAAAAGCTCTAGCCTAGCTTTTGGTCTATGATCTGTTCAACAAACAAGATCTCCAATTCCAGAGGTCTGACTGAGACAATCGCAACTGAACAGGTCTTCCGGAAACATAACAAAAGACTCTATCCTAGGCTCCATCCTAGGAGCAACATAATGACCAATACCACCAACTACAGAAGATGGATTAAAACAACACTGAAGAAGCAGAAATGCTAGAACCACAAAGAAAGACTTCATCATAAGCTCCATTCCTTGAGCTGTACAGACACCAAGATCTCTAGATACAGAGGTCTGATTTTACCATCCATGATGAAACAGAAGTCTTCCATTCACTACGAAAACACCGAGGTGAGAGTAAATGATCTTGCAAGGAGTCTATAGTTAATCCCATGACAATATACTTCAGGGGTGGAGAAACCCTGCATCTCCTAGGCCAAGGGAATTCCTTCTATAAAATCCCCAATAGTTACTGTGCCTATGCAGGGGGGAAAAAAACACAAAATAATCATTTTTCCACATATATATTTATTGATTGATCAATTTTTTTGATTTCATTATTTTAGTGTAGATATTGAAGTTGATGTCTCCAATTTTATTTTATTTTATTTTATTTTATTTTATTTATTATCTTTTTCTTTTTGCACTTCTGCATGGTTTGATTTCAGAACCAAGACTATGGTGCTTGTCTTTATTGCTGGATATTTAATTTGATATTTCTTTCTGTATTGTTGTGGTGTTTCAATTACCTTTTTCATGTCCTCTCTCAAACTGAGGTTGAAAGCCTCTAGAAGGACTCCGCCCATTTTTAGCTTATTTTATTTATTTTTATTTTTTTATATTTTATTATTTTTTACTCCATTCTATTGCTTTTCTTTTAAACAAAATCACATAACTCGAATTATCGAGCTCCACCTCTCAAATAGAGGGGGCAACAAGGCAGAGTACCAGGACCAAACAGATATATGATCACTAATAGTAAGCTAGACAAAGAGGGGACCACCTACTCTAGCAGCCTGGGTGGTGGCAGTGGGGGATATGGGTTGCAGGAAGGTAATGGGGATTGGGGGAGGACAAATTTGGTGATGGGTATTCCCCTGATTCAATGTTAATATGTACCTAAAATACTACTGTGAAAAATATGTAAGTCAATATGATCAAAATAAAAATTAAAAAAAATAAAAAAAGTAAAAAAAAAAGAAAACATAAAAAGGACAAAAATACATATATAAAGAAAAATAAATAAAAAAGTTTTATAAAAGTAATTAAGGGAGGTCCCCCGTGCCTGTCAGGGGCGATTTCTGAGCATAGAGCCAGGAGTAACCCCTAAGCGCTGTTGGATGTGACCCCCCAAAAAAAAGTAATTAAGGGAACAAAGCGATTCAGGAAGCTACCTTGCATTTGGGGATAAACAGGTTAAGAGGTAGAATTATATAGGTCTTAAACTTATAAAGAAAATATAGGCTTTCCCATTGTCTTTTGAGATATTCTTGTGGGGGTGGAATCTAGGGCACATTTTCATTACACATCCTGGTCTTTTGAGTTTGAGAAATAATTTGTGGCAGAAAGGGCTCAGGTAGAGTTCTTGCACTGAGGATCCTTCTGGAACTGAGTCTGTTATCAAGCAACAGTCCACATTTGGTGGGGAGGTGAGCAGGAGGGCCATGGAGCATGAGTCAGCAGGGGTATTGGTTGTAGTTTCTTGCTGGGGGACAAGATGTGGAGCTGAGTGGATGTCCCTTTGCTTAGGAGCTGGGTGATGGCTTATTGGGGCAGGTGGTCAGTCTTGATAACTAATGGGTTTAGAACTGAGGGTAAAGAACGTTAATAAGGTGGGATATCCAATTGGAAATGGGGGGTGAAGGGATAGTGGAATTTCTGAGGGGAAGAGGAGGGATAGTATTTGGGAGGGGTTATATACACTATAGGCATGGATTATTTACAATTTAGGTTTGGCTCTCATAGAAGAGTCCTCTCTTTATGTGCACATGCCCATATAAAGATATACATAAGTGACCTATTCTTAAGATGTTATTAGAGGTCTGATCCTGATAGGATGGGTCTGAGCTCTTAAGGACTGTTTGAATTAATATTAATAATTTGAATTAATATTAATAATTAGGTTAGGTGTAGCTTAAGAAAAAGAGGAAGGGAAAGCAAAAGATAAGAGAGAGGGGAACAAAAATAGGTAAAAATAGTAAAATTAAGTAAAAAATTAATAAATCAAATAAAAGAGATCGGGTTGGTGTGTCGGCATTGGGAGGTTTGCCCGGTTTCTAGGCATTTCATCAGTGATGAAATACTAAATGAAGGTTTCAGGGTTAGATAATAGCTGGAGCAGTTTAAAATACACATAGGTTTCACATCTTGTGTACTAAGAATTGTGTTAATGAGGCCTTCCTATGTAGCTGGCTACCCTATGTAGTATTTTGTCCACTGCATCTTATGTATTAAAGTTCCTTTCCTAAAGAGAAACTAACAGTGTGGGTTTTATTTTATATAGACTGAATTGATGAGGAGGAGGAAGAGGAAGAAGAATAAAGGGGGGGGAGGGAAAGACATAGGAAGAAGAGAGAAAGAAAGGGAGAGAAAGGAAATGTTGATTTGTCCAAACATATTTGATGAGTAGGTCCTTTAATATAAGTCTGTGGTTCACAGTTGACTGTTTCAGTGATCTGAAAGATCATATGCTTCAGGTCTTAATAGAGGACATAAACCAGAGAAAAGGAAATATTGGAGTGTTTTATCAAGACATTTTCATAATGCAAACTGAATATGGTATCTATTATGACTTGGCACTGAGGTGTCAAATTAGGGTATCCAAGAACCTCTTTGGACAGAGAAGCTGAGAAGTTATTTTATACCTAGTAAGATTAAGGCATTAAAACACATTTTAGGAAATGCTGTGGCTGGAGACTCTGTCTTCCAATCATATTCTTCAGCTGTATCTGTGTATAAGCTCCCTAACACATTATTAATAGCCTTTATAGTAAAAGGCTGATGACATACCTGTTCACTCTAAGCTGTTGTTTCCCTTGTTGCTGGTTTCTTTATGGTATAATGGATAGTCAAGGCTTTGTGTTGTTCCTCTTCCACTTGTTTTGAATTTTGCTTCCCAGTAAATGCTGACAATTACACTGCAAGTTTCTACCTTATTAGTTCGTTGTATTTGTTCTTGGAGTATTACATGTATATATGATGTATATTCTAAGTACTTAAGAAAAGTGCTATCATTCTGTATTTATCCTTCATCTTCTGGCTTACTTCATTTAAAACAATATTTTGTAGATCCATCCATGTTGTTGCAAAATCTATGATTGTATCATTTCTAACTCCTATGCAGTATTCCATTGTGTAGAAATACCACATCTTCATGATCCATTCGTCCATTGTGGGCATCGAGGTTGGTTCCAATTCTTGGCTATTGTGCTGAGTGCTGTGATAAATAATAAAGTGCACACATGCTTTGGGATGAATGTCCTTCTGACTTAGGGATAAATATCCAGGAGAGCAATTGCTGGTAATGAATAATATTTCAAATAAATATTCCAGTTGATCTTTAAGACTAGCTAGCTTAAGAAAGTTTTACATTACTCATTCTTTGTTCTTCATAAGGAAATCAAAGCTTAGAGATATTTAGTACTTTTCTAAAGTCATACACCTATTTAGTGAATAATAAACCTCTAGTTCTGATTCCATACCCTACCAGGTACTCTTCATGAATGGTCATATTAAAAAGTAAGAGTAAACAATTTCTTAATCTAAGATAGATTAAGCATACTTGTCTGAACTAGAAAATTTTATTTCTAGTTTAATTAATAATTTTAACTGAATCACCATGAGATAGTTATAAAGTTGTTTATAACTGAGTTTAAGTCATAGAATATTCCAACATCTATAATCCTTCACAATTGCACATTTATCATCACCAAATTTCCAATTTCTCTTCCCCCAACCTGCCTTTATAGCAGATATTATCCTTCTCTCTCTCTTTTTAATTTCTTTTAGTCACTGCACTTTCAAATATTGTTACTGAAGAAATATTATGCATATCACTTTACTTTCTTTTAGCACCCAATTCTTTTCCAGTGACAATTTTATATATTATTGTTATAGTGGTTCATTTTCTATCTTAAATGCACTGACCCATTTTTGTGAAAATCATCCTATCATGGATTAGCCCTCACTTCTATTCTCTGTGGTTATTATTCCTCTACTATCTTACTATATACCACAAAAATCTTTAGTCATTCTTTGCCATTCTCTCTTTCTGACTCATTTCACTCAACAAAGTACTCTCCATATCCATCCATGTATAATCAAATTTCATGACCTCATTAACTTAAAAGCTGCATAGTATTCCATTGTGTACCGTCTACATCTTTATCCAACTTGGATTGTTTACCTATACATTTATGCTCTTTCATATCTTCTTGAATTGTAGTGGCTATGCATACCATGGATTCTTTGAGTTCTTTGAACATACTCAACTTTCTTCTAGTCCTTATCAGGGAGATAATGTAGCTGGTTGATATTAGATGTGTCTTTAGAGCTACTATTTGTGTTTACTAGGAGTCTGGGGTATTTATTTTGTATTGTGGTGGGGCTCATTGACTGGAAAAAATGAGTTCCTGCAGAGCAAAGCAGAGCAGCTACTCTCTTCTCAGTGTACACTGAGCTAGATGCAAAAATGGTGTTTCTGAGTCACAAGGAGGACCCTGCTGCCTTTTTGTCTGTATGTCTCAGTTTCTTGGCACTGTGTAGCTAGGAGGAGCCTAGCAACTTATCTGATAGCCCCTGCATCTCAACTTTTCTTCCTCTCAGGGCCCACTAACATAAATGCTAAAATGGCACTTTGAGTCACAAAAAGGACTCCACTGCCACTCTGGAAAGTTTTATTTTTAAATGATTCTTTACTCTTTTTTTTTTTTTTTTTTTTGGTTTTTGGGCCACACCTGGCATTGCTCAGGGGTTACTCCTGGCTGTCTGCTCAGAAATAGCTCCTGGCAGGCACAGGGGACCATATGGGACACTGGGATTCAAACCAAACAGCTTTAGTCCTGGATTGGCTGCTTGCAAGGCAAATGCCACTGTGCTATCTCTCTGTGCCCTACTCTGTTCTTTTTAAGGCTAACCCTACACAAAAATTGTATTTTATTGGTGTAGTGGGACTAGATCATTCTGGCCCCATAGTTGAGAGGTCATTCTTATTCACTGAGGTAACTGTAAAAAGGACAATTGGACTTGATACCTGTTTATCTGTACACACCCCAGATTATTGATCAGTACATGGGTGGTCAGATGTATCAGTTTCTTGCAATAAATTTTATGTAGGACCCAAATTCTTAGAGTATATAGAGCTTATCACCAGTGACTTACAGTATTCTCTGAATTTAATGTATTTCTGAGGGGTAAAAAGTAATATTAAGAATTCACATGGGGATGGTGAGGTGGCGCTAGAGGTAAGGTGCCTGCCTTGCCTGCGCTAGTCTAGGACGAACTGCGGTTCGATCCCCCAGCGTCCCATATGGTCCCCCAAGCCAGGAGCGCATAGCCAAGAGTAACCCCTGAGCATCACCGGGTGTGGCCCAAAAAACAAAAAACGAACAAACAAAAAAAAGAATTCACTGCTTTTTGTGACTCCTCTAGTTCTCAGAGAACTACATTATAGGGAAATATTTGATGCAGCTATATTAAAGTTTGTACTTTGAGTAGTCAGCTTAAATCTATCATAATTAGTCATTCAATTGTGAATTTGTATGTCACTAATCAGTTCTCATAATATTAATTATCAAAGGGAAATTTCAGAATTACCTCAAATTTATACTATTTAAATATAAGTTTTAGAAACATTAATGAAATATTAAAATTTATCTATGAATAGTAGGCTCGAGCATCTTACATTTATCTTTATGCATTTTTACTGCTTTTCATTTGAGGCAATACATAGATACATAGTTGAATCAAAACTTACTCTGCACTTAGGTAAAGCTTCTGGTAGTGTTCAAGGTATCACATGAGTTTCTGGGGATTAAATTCAGGTTGGTTGTATACAGAAAAGTTCCTTACCTGTTATACTATCTCTCAGGCCCCTATTTTTTAGATTTATTTACAATGTTCATGTGTCATTTTTATAGCCAGAAGAAGAAATAGTATTTCAAAATGAAAATACGAAAAAATGTTATCAAGCAGTTCAAACTTAATTGCAGAGAAAGGCAGTAATTTTGTTCTTTTATTTTGTACTTGGATAATGTGTTTATAGATAGGTTAAATCTAAAGCAGTTGAGAAACTTTCTAAGTTTCAACAACTAAGTGTTGGCACAAGAAACACACTTCAGTACTGCTCAGATGAACCTCAAGATCTTGAAGAGGGGAGGCCGAGGGGTAGAGCCTGCCTCCCAGTGATAGCAGCTGTGGCTGTGACTGCAGTGTTGATGCCCAGAAAGCATGTTGGTGCTGACCAGGTAAACTGACAGAGCTGAGGACAATAGCCAGAGAAGCGTAGTCAATGAATGCCGGCCTTGGATGTAGAAAACATCACATTACAGCTGCAAAAATGAGGAAACAAAGCAGGTCTCCATCATGCTTAGAGAATGAAGATGTTAGATCTGAAAAATACCAATCAGAGACACAAGAGGAAGATATGGGATACATGCTGGGAACAGGGGCAGAAGGAGGACAATGTTAGTGGTGGAAATGGCCCTAATTCACTGTCACTATGTACCTTAAATATAACTGTCAAAGACTTGTAATTTGTATTGGTCACAATAAAAAATTTAAAAAAAACACAACAACCTATTTAGTCTCTCAGATAAAGACTTTAGAGAAGAAATATAGAGGATGTTCATAAAACCCAAAGGAATAATGGAACAAACTTAATGTACCACAAAAAATGAATCAAGAGGGTATGAGAGTAGAAATGAAAAAAAACATCAAACTGAATTAACCGGAGTGAAAAACTTGGTAGGTGAAATGAAAATCTTACAATGAATGAAAATCTCACTATGAATGAAAGCCTCAACAACAGAGTCATAGCAGCTGACAACCAAATCAGTGATCTGGAAGATGAGGTACATAACAACTCCACACAGTGGAAAAGTTGGAAAACAACCAGGAAACGGGAAAAGTCCTCAAGGAATGTGAACAGAAATGTGACAGAATGATAAACTCAAATGAAACAATATAAGAATCTTTGGAGTCCCAGAGAACAGGAAAGAGAACACCCATGTTTATCAACAGTCAAGGACATGATTGCAGAAAAACTAACAGACCTACAAAGTGCAATCAGCTCAATCTTGCATGTCCAAAGAATACCAGCCAAAAGAGATACAAAGATATACACAGTTACATTAATGTAACATTAGTCACATTAGTTACATTAATGCATTGACAAGAGCATTTCACTCAGGTTTGAAGGAAGGATCCACAGCTTCACAGATAAACAATAGCTCAGAAACTTTTTTTTTTTTTTTTTTTTTTAATATAATTTTTATTTTGATCATAGTGGCTTACATATTGTTGATAATAATATTTTAGGTACATATTTACATAAAATCAGGGGGGATTCCCATCCCCAAATTGTCCTCCCTACTCCCCCGTTTCCGTCTTACCTCCCATTTCCTCTTCCCTCACCCCCAGGGCGGCTAGAATATGTGGTCCCCTCTGTCTCTAACCAACTACTTAGTAGTCTTGCATCAGTTTGGTCTTGATGCCTCCCTTATTTCCCCCTCTAAGTAGGGGCAGGGGTAGCTAGTTCAAGTTGCGTGGTTTTGCCTGAAAAAGAGAAAATAAATAAACCGGGGTAAGAGTTTAATACCCCGAAAATGGGCAGAATCCTTCTAGAGGTTCTCATCATCGATTTGGGAAATGAAGGAGAAAAAGAAGTTGAAACACTCCACCAGTACCAAAAGAAGTGTCAAATATCCAGTGAGGACTCCAGCTATAACGATAAGCACCACAAAAAAACAGATAAAAAATAAACCAAAACAAACTAAAAACAAACACAAACAAACAAAAAACACGCCGTGGTCTTGAAATAAGAAACATGGCGTAGCACATAACGAAAGAAAAGAAAGGAAGAGAAAGAAAAGAAAGAAAAGAAAAAAAAAAAAAAAGAATAATTGGGGCCAACAATTTCAATAATCACATCCAAACTGAGGAATCGACCAAAATAGCTAGGTAAATAAAAATAATAATAACAATAATAAATGAAGGTAAGATATATATATATAACCAAGGTTTTGTGTTTTTTGTATTTTTTTTTCCCTCCTGCCCTGGCACAGTAAATATTGGGGTCATTCGAAAAGGAATTCACTTGCCCTATAAGATATGGGGTTTCTCCGTCCTTGGAGTATACTGTCATGGAATCAGCTCTAGTCTTTGCTCAGGATCATTACTCTCCAGGTTGTGGTTTTTTTTTTTTTTTTTTTTGGTGTGTGGAAAGCTTCTGCTCTGTCCAGTGTGATACCGTCAGAGCTCTGTGTTTAGCAGTCCCAGTATCTGTACATATCCTGAGGTGGGACTTATGGTGAAGTCAGTCTTTGTGAATCTGGAGGTTCTGTTACCTCAGTGCCATTTTAATCCATCTTCTGTGGTTGGTGATCTTGGTCTTTGCGCTGAACCTAGGAAGGCATCTAGGATAGCGTCTTTCTTTGTTCTTCCAGAAGCCCCTTTCCGTTACAATTGTCTCTGCCGGACCTTTGGGACTGGGGATCATGCTTATTGTGCAGGTCTTAGTTCAAACCCTAGACTAGGGCTTTTTTATTGGTCCCAAGATGTATACAGTCTGGTCGTGGTTCTAGTATCCAGTCATCTGTAAATCACGATCTTGGCTTTTGGACCTACCAAAGGGTGCCACGTCTTCTGGTTTTGTCTTGTTGTTAGCTGGTGAGGTAGGCTAAACTGCTCTAAGGTCAAGTTGTTCACATTTTCCTCATTGTCGAGATATCATGTTAGAGCTGGCCCTTGTTGTTGACCCTGCAGTAATAAGGCTGTCCCAGATGGAGATTGTTTCTTACAGCTGTTGTGAGGAGCTGTGCCGTTTCTATGTCTGGGATCCAGGGTTCAAGGCTGGTTGAATGGTATCTAATCACCTGAGGTCTAAGTTGATTCCACATGACATATTTTCAAGGTAGGAGATAACCCTGTATTGTAAACAACTATGAGTTCCTATCTCTAGTAGATAAGAGCTCTTTTTTTTTTTTTTTTTTTTTTTTACTATGTAAGATTTCCCCTTTATTTAGTGTGCCTTTGCAGGGGGAAGTGGTGCTCCATTATATGTCGGAGTATTTGGGGTGGACAGAGTGAGTAACAGAGATAGGTCACATACCCAAAGACGATTAAAAAAAAAAAAAAAAAAAAAAAAAAGGAAATAAAAGTGTATGTGCCCACAAATGTATATGTAAGGCAGACATTTAAATAAATAAGTTAATTAAAAAATATAAAAAAATTAAAATGAGTTAGCGAAGTTTTTAAAGGACCAATGTGGTGCAAAAGACTACTTTGCATTTGGGAGAGAACAGGTAAAGAGTTGGTGTATTACAGGTCTTATGCCTATGTTGGAAGTACAGTTTTCCCATTGTCTTTTGGATTTTTCTTGTGGTGTGTGGGTTCCCAGGCATCTTCCAATCACACCCCCTGCCCCCCTTCAGATTGGTAAAAATTTGCAGCTGGGAGGTCTTGGAAGAGTTCTTGCATTGGGGATACTATTGGACCTAAGTCCGGTTTCAAGAAACAGTCCATGTTAGGGGGAGTTGGTAGGGAGGGTCTCGCAGCATGTGTCCACAGGGGAGTTGGCTGTCTTTTCTTGCAGGAGACGATGTGTGGGTTCGGTTGGGTGTCCCCTCGCCTGGGTGCTGGGTACTGGTTCATTGGGTAGGAGGTCGATCTTGATGCCTAAAAGATTAAGGACTGAGGGTGGAGAGTTTTAATATGGTGGGAGATCTGGATGGGATTGAGGGGTGAAGGGATAGTTGGATTTCCGGGGGGGAGAAAGGGGAAGATATATGGGAGGGGTATGAAGGAAGAGAAAAGAGAAAATACCGTAGAAAGGGAGAAGAGAAAGGGAAAAAAGTAAAGAGAAGAGTAGAAGAGAAAAAGAAAAGAGAAAAAAAATAGAGAGAAGAAAGGAGAGAATAGCAAGGGAATGCTGGTTTGGTTGAATGTGTTCGATGACTAGAGCCTGTAGTTTAGGTCTGTACATCGCAGGTACTGCTTTGGTGGTCTGACTGGTCACGTGCTTCGATTCCTAAAAGAAGGTTTAACCTAGAGGTAAAGTGAATGTTAAAGAGTTTTCTCGTGGCCGTCTCATAGTGCAAGCAAGGTATGGTATCTCGTGTGGTATCCCGAGTTGCCATCTTAGTTTGTCCGCCCTTTGCATCTAAGGGCGCCTGTGGAAAGAAAAGCTGAGAGGTTATTTTTAAAATATAGTAAGGTAAAGGGATTAAAACGTAGTGTTATGGTATGTTGCCATTGCATTACGTGATTTCCCGCGGTGTTCTATACTTGTGTTCCTGTTTACGATCTCTAAGGGATTATTGTGGGCCTTTGTTGTAGGAGTCTGGTTACATACCTGTTCTCTCCATGTTGCTGTTTCTGTTGTTGCTGTTTTCTTTGTGGTATAATGTGCAGTCAAGAGTTTGCATTGTTCCTTTTTCATGTATTTTGGACACTGCTCCCACGTATATGTTGACTATTACAGTGATCGGAGTTTCTACCCTGTTAAACCCTGTTATATGATTGTTAGGTATTAGTTGTGTATAAAATATATGTTCTAGGTGTTTCAGAATAGTGCTACCATTCTGTGTTTATCTTTTGTCTTCTGGCTTACTTCGTTTAACATAACATGATCTAGGTCCATCCACGTTGCTGCAAAGTCTGTGATTGTATCATTTCTAACTGCCATGTAATATTCCATTGTGTATATGTACCACATCTTAATGATCCATTCATCCGTTGTTGGAGACCTAGGTTGGTTCCAAGATTTGGCTATTATACTGAGTGCTGCGATAAATAGTGGGGTGCATATGTATTTTGGAATGAATGTCCTTCCATCTTGTGGGTATATGCCTAGGAGGGCAATTGCTGGGTCAAATGGCAGCTCAATTCTGAGTTCTTTGAGCACTCTCCAGACTTTCCTCCATAGGTGTTGGACTAGGGGACATTCCCACCAGCAGTGGATGAGAGTTCCTTTCATACCGCATCCCCGCCAACAAAGGTTGTTTCCATTATTTTTGATGTGGGCCATCCTCACTGGTGTAAGGTGGTATCTCATTGTTGTCTTGATTTGGATCTCCCTGATGATGAGTGAAGGTGAGCATGTTTTCATGTGTTTGTTGGCCATCCTTCTGTCTTCCTCAGAGAAGTGTCTATTCATTTCATCTCCCCATTTTTTTATAGCTTTGTTTGCTTTTGGGGGGCTCAGCTTTCTGAGTGCTTTGTATGTTCTAGATATCAGCCCTTTATCTGATATGTCGAGTGAAAAGATTTTTTCCCATTCTGTTAGCTGTCTTCTTGCGTTAAGCAGGGTTTCTTTTGCCATGCAGAAGCTTTTTAGTTTGATGTAGTCCCATTTGTTTATATTTGATGCTAACGTTCTTGCCATTGGTGCTCCATTCTCAAAGACCTTTTTGATATATAGGTCTTTGAGTGTTCTGCCTATTTTATTCTCAATAAACTTTATGGATTCGGGTCTGATTTCAAGGTCTTTGATCCACTTTGAGTTGATTTTTGTATAAGGAGTAAGGTATGGGTTGATTTTCACTTTCGTACATGTGGTTTTCCAGTTGTACCAACACCATTTGTTGAATAGGCTTTCTTTGTTCCATTTCAGATTCTTGCCTCTTTTATCAAATATTAGTTGGCTATATACCTGGGGGTTTATGTCTGGGAATTCTGTTCTGACCCACTGGTCTGATGTCCTGTCTCTGTTCCAGTACCATGCTGTTTTGATTACTATGGCTTTATAGTATAGTTTCAAGTTAGGTAAGGAGATGCCTCCCAGCTTCTTGTTTTTCAGTATTTGTTTGGCTATCCTGGGTCTTTTGTGGTTCCAGATGAATTTTGTGAATGCTTGTTCTAATTCTTTAAAGAATTGTGTCTGGATTTGGATAGGGATTGCATTAAATCTATATAGGAGTTTGGGTAGGATAGTCATTTTGATTATGTTAATTCTACCTATCCATGAGCATGGGATGTTCTTCCATTTCTTTAGATCATCTTCAATTTCTTTCTGGAGTGTTTTGAAGTTTCCCTGGTATAGGTCTTTCACTTCTCTTGTAAGGTTGATTCCTAGATACTTGATATTTTTTGATACTATCTTAAATGGAATTGTATTTTTAATCTCTCTCTCCTCAACTTCATTGTTTGTATATAGAAACGCTACTGTCTTTTGTGTATTGACTTTGTAACCAGCCACTTTGCTGTATTGGTTAATTGTTTCTAGGAGTTTTACTGTGGACTCTTTAGGTTTTTCGATGTATATCATCATATCGTCGGCAAAGAGAGATAGCTTGTGTTCCTCTTTCCCAATTTGAATTCCTTTGATTTCCTTCTCTTGTCGGATTGCTATTGCTAGGACTTCTAAGGTTATATTGAATAAGAGTGGAGAGAGTGGACAGCCTTGCCTAGTTCCTGATCTTAGTGGGAATGCTTCTAGTTTCTCACCATTGAGTATAATGTTGGCTGTAGGCTTTTCATAGATAGCTGTAACTATCTTGAGGAAGGTTCCTTCTAACCCTATTTTGCTGAGTGTCTTTAACATGAAAGGATGTTGGATTTTGTCAAATGCCTTCTCTGCATCGATTGATATGATCATGTGGTTTTTGTCTTTCATGTTGTTGATGTGGTGTATAATGTTGATTGATTTGCGTATGTTGAACCAACCTTGCATTCCTGGGATGAATCCCACTTGATCGTGATGTATGATCTTTTTGATGAAGTGCTGGATTCGGTTTGCTAATATTTTATTGAGTATCTTTGCATCTATGTTCATTAGTGAGATTGGTCTGTAGTTTTCTTTTTTGGTAGTGTCTTTGCCTTCTTTGGGAATGAGTGTGATATTAGCCTCATAAAAGGAGTTGGGGAGGATTCCTGTTTTTTCTATGGTTTGGAAGAGCCTATGGAAAAGTGGTAGTAACTCTTCTTGAAATGTTTGATAGAATTCACCTGTAAATCCATCTGGGCCTGGGCTTTTGTTCTTAGGGAGTTTTTTAATTACATCTTCAATTTCCTCTGAGGTGATTGGTCTGTTTAGGATTTCTAGATCTTCCTTTTCCAGTCTTGGAAGAGGGTGTTTTTCCAGAATCTATCGATTTCTACTGGGTTCTCTAGCCTAGTTGAGTATAGTTGTTCATAATATGATCTCATGATATGTTGTATTTCTTGGGGTTCTGTTGTAATCTCTCCCCTTTCATTTGTGATCCTATTGATTTGGGTGTTTTCTCTCTTTTTTTTGGTGAGTTTTGCCAGTGGTTTGTCTATCTTGTTTATTTTTTCGAAAAACCAACTCCTGGTCTCATTGATTTTTTGTATTGTTTTCTTGGTTTCTATGTTGTTTATTTCTGCTCTGGTTTTTATTATTTCTTGCCTTCTGGATGTGGTTGGACTTCTCTGTTGCTGATGTTCCAATTCTTTGAGGTGATCTTTTAAACTGTTGGTTTTGTTATTTTCCTGATTCTTGACATAGGCCTGAATTGCTATGAGTTTCCCCCTAATTACTGCTTTTGCTGTGTCCCATAAATTTTGACATGTTGTCTCTTCATTGTCATTTGTCTCAAGGAATCTTTTTATTTCTTCCTTGAGTTGTTCTTTGATCCAGCTGTTGTTGAGCAGCATGTTGTTTAATCTCCAGGTATTAGTTTTTCTCCATTGCTTCTTCTTGACCTCAATTTTGAGCTCTGTGGCATAGTGATCTGAGAGGGTACTTCTAATGATCCTTACCTTTGTGGTCTTATATAGGTTGGCTTTGTATCCTAATATATGGTCTATTCTGGAGAAGGTTCCATGTGGGCTTGAGAAGAATGTGTATTCTGCTTTCTGGGGGTGGAGGGCTCTATATAAGTCTATTAGCCCTAAATCTTCTAATTTTTCATTCAGAGCTCTTATTTCTTTGCTATTTTTCTGTTTGGTGGATCTGTCCAGTGGTGATAGTGGAGTATTGAGGTCCCCTGCTATTATCACATTTCCCTTCATGTGTTTCTCCAGGTTTGCCAGTAGTTGCCTCACATATTTTGCTGGCTCTACATTAGGTGCATAGATATTGACCAGGGTTAGTGTTTCTTGATCTAATGTTCCCCTGATCAGTAAGTAGTGACCCTCTTTGTCTCTGATCACTTTCTTGAGGTTGAATGCAATTTGGTCTGATATAAGAATTGCTGTCCCTGCTCTTTTTTGTTTTCCATTGGCCTGAATAATCACTTTCCATCCTTTTATTCTAAGCCTGTGCTTATCCTGCATCTGTAGGTGTGTTTCTTGCAGACAGCAGAAGTCCGGTTTATTTTTCCTAATCCAGTTCTCTACTATGTGTCTTTTAATTGGAGAGTTTAGTCCGTTAACATTTAGGGAGATTATTGAGAGAGAGGATTGTTGTGTAGTTGTGTTGTGTAGGGTGGTTTTTGTTACAATCGGGGGTTTGGATTGTGTAATTCGTCTTTGAGTAAGTCGTTTAGGATCGGTTTTGTTTGCACAAATAGTTCAAATTCGTTCTTGTTTGAGAATGTTTTTAGTCTATCCTCCCATATGAATGTAAGTTTTGCTGGGTATTGGACCCTAGGTTGGAAATTTCTTTCATTCAGTCGTTTAAATATGTCATTCCATTGTCTTCTTGCTTGAATTATTTCAAATGGGAGATCTGGTTTGATTCTTATGTCCCTACCTTGGTACTTGAGGTTTCTTTTCTTCCTTATTGCTTTAAGGAGTTCTTCTTTCTCTTTGTTTTTTGCCAATTGGATTACCATGTGTCTTGGTGTTTGTTTATTGGGGTCTATCTTATTGGGAACTCTTTTTATTTCCTGTATTGGCATTGCAGTATCCTTCCAGAGGGTGGGGAAGTTCTCCGCTATTATCTCTCTGACTACTTGTTCTTCCCCTTTCCCTACTTCCTCCCCTTCTGGTATACCCACAATTCTTAGGTTGTTTCTTTTGTCCTTTTTCATTAGATACTGGACCTTTCCTTCCAGTGCTTTGCCTTTTATTTCTTTGTTGGTTTCTTGATCATTTTTTGTTTGCAGTTTTCCTTCGAGTTCTTCAATGTGTTTCTCCAATTCTGTGTTTCTGCTTGTAAGGCTTGTTACTTTGTCTGTTAATTCCTTCACTTCTTTTTGTATGGAATCTCTCATGTTCTTTAACATTTCTTCTTTAATTTGACTGATTTGTTCATCCATAGATTTCTTATACTCGATAGCTAGGGTTTCTCTAATTCCTTTTATTAATTCTTGCATTTCCTTCCTCATGGCTGCTTTTAGGTCTTCATCGCGTGTATCTGTGTATTTTGGTGGACTTGGAAGCTTGCAAGAGTTTGTCACCATATCTCCAGATATTAGTGATTTCCTTGATTTACGCATATTTCTTTGTATTTAATGGTGTGTTTTAGGGTGCTGTGCTTCTAATTTTCACCTGTTTTGATCCCCTGTGGTGTGGGAGTTGGTTCCCTCCCTGAGGGTGGTTCTAGAGGGACTTTTGGGTGAACTCGCTGAGGTTTTGATCCTCCTGTACTCTTTATGTGGCCTGGTTAGTTGTTTTCCTCTTTTGTTGGCAGCTAGTACTGGCCCTTTCCTGACCACAGTGGTGGGGGGCACTGTTTCTCCTCTCCTTTTTCTCCTCTCCTCTACTAGTTGGAAGTCAGTCTTCCTCTTTATTCCTGTCAGCAGGTGTAGTTCCGCTTCTGGCCACACTGGTTGCGGGCGCTGTTGAGCCTGACTCTCTGTTCCCTCCCTTATCTGGGGGTCAATGAAGCTCTGCTCCTCCGAGTTACCGCGGAAGAAATTCCCCCAGTCAAGCCCTCCCGGTAGCTGCTCTCAGCCCTAGGGGGGGTCTCAGGTCCACTCTGGGGCTCGGGGCTAGGTTGCTCTAGGTTACGTAAAGGTCCAGGGGGCAGGCCCAAGCTCACCTAGTCTATTCGTCCCACCTGTCCCAGCTGGGCAGGTGACTCCGGCCCACTAGGTACTAGGGAATGTCCTCCCCTGTCCACGCTCGGGTCAGGTGGGATGAACTCTGGGGCCTGGAAGTTGAGGCAACGGGTGGTGTGGTCTCTGTGCCAACAAGCTGGCCTCTGCAGTCTATGGGGGGGGGGGGGTCGCGCGCAGGGTGGCTGGCGGCGGCGGGTCGTCCACGTGTGAGCGCCCTAAAACAGTGCACTCACCCAGGGACGCCGGGGTTCCCTATTCCCCGTGGGCGCGGCTGGCCTCTGCAGTCTATGAGGGGGGGGTGTCGCGCGCAGGGTGGCTGGCAGGCCGCGGGTCGTCCACGTGTGAGCGCCCTAAAACAGTGCACTCACCATGGACACCGGGGTTCCCTACTCCCCGTTGGCGGCGGCTGGCCTCTGCAGTCTATGAGGGGGGGGGTCGCGCGCAGGGTGGCTGGCGGCCCGAGGGTCGTCCACGTGTGAGCGCCCTAAAACAGTGCACTCACCATGGACGCTGGGGTTCGCTATTCCCCGTTGGCGCGGCTGGCCTCTGCAGTCTATGAGGGGGGGGGGTCGCGCGCAGGGTGGCTGGCAGCCGCGGGTCGTCCACGTGTGAGCGCCCTAAAACAGTGCACTCACCATGGACGCCGGGGTTCCCTACTCCCCGTTGGCGCGGCTGGCCTCTGCAGTCTATGAGGGGGGGGGTCGCGCGCAGGGTGGCTGGCGGCTGAGGGTCGTCCACGTGTGAGCGCCCTAAAACAGTGCACTCACCATGGACGCCGGGGTTCGCTATTCCCCGTTGGCGCGGCTGGCCTCTGCAGTCTATGAGGGGGGGGTCGCGCGCAGGGTGGCTGGCGGTCGCGGGTTGTCCACGTGTGAGCGCCCTAAAACAGTGCACTCACCAGGGACGCCGGGGTTCCCTATTCCCCGTTGGCGCGGCTGGCCTCTGCCTAGCTCAGAAACTTTAAAGACTCAAAACCAGCCTTAAAGGATAAACTGAAAAGTTTACTTTGACAAGAGAGACAACTAGACACACCAAACTCCTACTAAAAGATGATGTTAAATCCATGACAATTATATCTCTCAACATCAATGTGCAAAATGTACCAGTTAAGATACACAGAGTGGCGAAATGAAACAAAATGCTGAATTCAATGTTTTGCTGCCAACTAGAAATACATCTAAATAATCAAAGCAAACACAAACTCAACCTCAAAGATTAAAGGACAGCAAACAATTCCCTTAGAAAGGCTGTAATGGCCTTTTTAGTATGGAGTGGCCATACTAATAACAGATGACACAGATGTTAGACAAATAAGTTATGAGACAAATATTGGCATCATTTAATAATCAAGGGATATGTACAGCAGGAAGAAAACACTCCTAAACATATATGCACCCAAATATGAACCAATAAAATATTTAAAACAACTTCTGACAAATTTGGAGGAAAACATCAATAGCAATACAGTATTAGTTGAAGACTACAACACGACTTTTCCATCCTTTCTTATTTCAACTGCTTTGAAACCTAACAGGAATATACTAGCGCTCTGAAAGGAGAAATGGAAGAAATCGCATATATATATATTAACCTATCTATCTACCTAACTATTTATCATCTATCTATCTATCTATCTATCTATCTATCTATCTATCTATCTATCTATCTATCTATCTACCTATCTATCATCTACCTATCAGTCAGACATATATCTATCTTTTATATATATAAGGCTCTCCATCCCCCAAAAACTGTATACACATTCTACTTTCATGCGCACGTGTCAGTCTCCAAAGTAGACTATATACTAGCCTATAAAACATATCTCCACAAAATAAAGATGATAGAAATTGTAAAACTACCTTCTCACATTGTAATGCACTAAAATTAGAGGTGAATAGCAAACAGTCACACAGGACAAATTTTCACACCTGGAAATTAAAGAGCACACTACTGAACAAGTGAGTCAGAGACAAAATCAAAGAGAAAATAAAGAGATTCCTGGAAACAAATGAGAATGAAGACACAAATGATCATAATCTGTGGGACACAGCTAAAACATATTGATAGGATGTTTATAGCTTTGCAAGTATTCATCAGAAAAGAAGCAGCCTATATAAAGAACTTAATGGAACAATTTATAAAATTAAAAGTGATCAACAAAATGAACTGAAAACAGGCAGACAGAAGGAAATAATAAGGCGTAGAGCATAAATCAATGAATGGGAAATCTAAAACAAAATCTGAAAGATCAATGAAAACAAGAGCTGGTTCTTTGAAAAATTAAACAAATTAATAAACCACTAGCAAACTTCACAAAAAGGAAATGAACAACAATTAATAAACTAAATTAAAAATAAAAAGTTGATTACTACAGATATTCAAAAGATAGAGAGTGCTTTGAGAAACTTTTCCACAAAACAAGAGAACATGGAAGAAATGTATCAATTCTTACACCCTTATAATCTTCCAAGGGTTCAACTGAGATAATCCTGCATATCTGAACAGACCCATCTCTATTGAGGAAATTAAAATGTTCATAAAAAAATCTTCCCAATAACAAAAACCCAGGCCTAGATGGATTCACTAGCAAATTTTTTAAATCTTTGACTAGAACATAATGCCAATCCTTTTCAGGATCTTCAAGAAAATTGAAGTAAAAGAAACACTAAAAATAGTTTTTATGAAGTTAACATCACCCTGTTACCTAATTCAGACTGATATGCCACAAAAAAAGGAGAACTAAAGACTAATATCCCTGACAAACACAGATGCTCAGATCCTCAACAAAATTCTAGCAAATAGGATCCATTACCTCAACAAGAAGATCATATATCTTGACCAAATAAGATAAAATCTGGAGCCAAATCTTAAGTACAGCTGCCCACCGGGATTCCTCTACTGTCCAGCACTACATCTCAGGTCTTGGGGAACCATAGAAAGGACCTCTCAGGTATCTCCCTATCGAGCATGGCTGGTTCTAGTTGCATTGCTTCCTTCAAGCCAGATTTTTATTTCAGCCACACACTGGGGCTCTCCTACCCTCTGGTGCTGCATCTTAAGTCTCTCTGGCTCCATAGAGAGGACCCATCTGGTTCCTCCCATTAATCTTCCTTTTCCCAAACCATGGTCCACGAGAAGACATTTAAATTGATATTATATATTTACAGGCAGGTTGAATTTTGTACTTCATTTGTACTAGAAAGTATACAGCACAATTAAATTGCAACATTTTTTTGTACTTAGATAACCTCACTTGTTTAGGAAAATAACCTTTAAAGCTTATATACCTCTAGCTAACTTTTATACAAACAGCTCAGTAGATCACTTCCTTAAACACACTAAAACTCCAGCATTCCAATCCAGCAAATACAAAGAACAATGGGGAAACTAAGGAAGATACCTGCAACTAGGAAAATAGAGAGAAATTCTAAAAAAAATTTTTTAAGACCACTAAAATGTCTGAGTTTTATAGATGAGGACCTGAACATAGAACCTGAACATAGAACAGTCAATTATAAAGTTTGTGTAGAACCACAAAAAACCTAGGATAGTAAAATAAATATTGAAAAACAAGAAAGTTGGACTACAAAGCCATCAGGATTAAAACAGCATGATATTGGAACAAAGACAGATTTTTACATCAATGGGTAAGAACAGAATATCTAGTGACAAACCCACAAGTATATGGTCATGTAATCTTTGATAAAAGAACCAAGAACTTGAAATTGAATAATGACAGTCTCTTTTACAAATGGTATTGGAACAATTGGATAAACACGCATAAGAAATTAAAGATTGATTCATATCTCACACTTTACATTGAAGTCAATTCAAAGTGGATTAAAGACCTTAAAATTAGACCTTATCTATAAAGTTAATTGAGAAAAACATAGGCAAAAACTTCAAGACTTAGACCTTAAAGAAGTCTTGATGATAGGATGTCAATGGCAAGAACTATAAGATTCTAAATGAATGGGACTACATCAAAAAAATTTCTGTATAGCAAAAAATATGGTCTAAAATTAGAACACAGCTAACTGAGTGGGACAAAATACTTCACTCAACACATTACAAAAATATTTGATGTCTATAAAAGTACTTACAAAATTTAACTCCACAAAATATAAAAACAAAATAATGGGGAGAAGAAATGAATAGACACTTCCTTGAAGAAGACCAACTGATAGCCAACAGGCACATGAAAAATGCTCATCATTACTTATCATTAGGGAAATCCAAATCAAGACAATAATGAGATATCATTTTACATAAATGAGCATGTCACATATCAAAAATATGGGGAACAATCTTTGTTTGTGGGGATGTGGCGAGAAAGGAACTCTCATCCACTGCTGGTGGAAATGATGCCTGGTCAAGCCCCTCTGAAAAACAGTATGGTTCTTAGTAAACTCAAAATTGAGCTGCCATATGTCCCACCAATCCCATTTATGGTTATCTACCCCCAGGACAAAAAGCTGTCATCCAAAAGAATAATCTATATGTCCAAAAACAGACAAGTGGATAATGTAGATGTGGTACATATATACAATAAAATATTATATAATGCTAAGGAATGCAATTTGCAGCAACATGGATGGAACTAGAAGATAATATGTTAAATTATGTTAGCCAGAAGAAGGATAAATACAGAATATCACTTATATCTGGTGTTTAGAATAACTGCATGAAGAAACACAGTGGTCTAAATGGTAAATGTCTTGAACACCATTGGCTCCAGAGTATAGCAAGGAGAGGGAAAGTAACTGAGAGGAAAAGGAGAAATACAAAAAGTTTATATTATCTTTTATACTTCAGAGAACTGAAGCAATGGATACAGCTGTTAAGGATTGAGCAGGTGTCCAATTAACAGCTCTTTATAGACATTCTTTAATATTGTAATGCTTTTATCCACAGAAAACAAGCACAAAATGCATTTGAAAGTAATGGTCTCCTACTATAGTGCTCACTATAAAATGTTTTATTGTCTTAATTTTAATGTCTACAATATCTGTTTAATCTTTTTCTTCACAATAGTTCTTGGAGATATAAGTGGATTGCCCTAGTTTTACATTAGAGTGATATATTAATATAATATTTTATTAGTGTTATATATTTCTATTAGGCTCCAAATACTGTGCTTATTATTATGTGATATACTAGGCTCCAAATATTGTGCTCATTATTACTGTGCTCATATTATTGTTATTAGTGCTCTTGACAAATATTTTAATGTATTCATTTTCCATATGATTTTTCCCTGCTAATATGATCTAATCTTTATGTCCACAGATAACACTGAAACAGCTAACTGAATGCCATAGACTCAGCTACAATGCTCATTCATTGAGTAAATTTTTGCAATTAATTTTAAATTCAAGCTAATTTACTAGTATATCATAATGCCCAGGTTGTCAATTTACTTTTAGGAAAGAAACCAGGATGCTCACGACTCATTAGACAATGCTTCATGTTGTAGACTCCTTTTTACAGTTCTCTCTACCATATTGCCTAGTATTCTAGACTTGAAAACTATAGATTGCTTTAAATAATTTACTATGCACGATCTAATACATGAAGCCTTTTTTTCAGCAAAGTTTATCCTCACCAATGATGATTTGCTTAAGAATTTGAAATCTTTCCATCTGACCTGCTATCTTTTTATATATTAAGGTCTCTGAACTGTGCCATCAGGGTCAGTTACTTCAACTGCAACCTATGAATAAATTTGTATTGTCTGTGTTTTGTGTATGCAAATGTGTTTGTGTGGCGGTCACATATATGTCTGTCTGAATTGTACTTAATGCTTGTCTGTGTTGTATATAGTTCTTCCCCCTTATTATATTATCCTCCCCCCCCCCCGCTTACCACTTCACAAATTCTTTTCTATTCTTTTGTTCTTGCACCCCTGATTTCTTGTTTCTTCCTACTTAACCTTCTTTACTCTCAGCTCTTAACTCTTCAGGAAGTGAAATATTACCTCCAGCCCAACCTGCTCCCAGCAGGCTCCCAAAGCTAAAGGACAACCTCCCAGCCTACCTTGCCTTGGTCTGGCAAGAAACTGCCACTGTCACTTCTACTGATTTACTCTCAGTGGTCTCTTTTCTTTTCTCCACCTCCTTTGCTGTGGACTGTTTCTCACTACAAGTTTTGTATTAAGAGGCCCCTCAGCTCAAGAACATTTCCTGATCCGTGACTGCTGCAAGCCATTTTATTTTTTCAGACCTCTCAAGACCACATTGAAAGTTGAGGATGAATTAGTCCAGAGATTAGTTCAAAAGACTTAAAGGGACTATGTATATTTATATTTAATTTAATATGGTTTTAATAAATTTTAGATATATAGATGTAATTGTACTTTAGTAAGTATAATTCTTATTGTGTATATCTTATGTAGATATAGTTTTTCCTAACCCTTTTTTGGATTTGTTTAGTAGGAAATTCTACTAGGTAAGTTTCTCTAGGGTTCGGAGTTCATGCTAGAACCAGGTTCTAGAAATTGTTTAGCTTGTTATTTTTACCCCCATATACACCAGTAGTATTCTGTGGTACTGTTCTTTTTTCATAGGCACATTATAATGCGGAAATATTATACATAGAAAAAAGTTATTATCTAATAGGGATAAAAACTCCTAATGTTATTTTGGGGTGCCTTTCATCCTGAACACATGACATAGCGACTTGACCTAAACTTCAGTCAATTGGACATCAGACATTCACCCTTGAGCCTTGGATCCCATCTCTGGAACCAGCATAATTTTGTGCACTAGCATCAGGATTCAAACTTTTACTAAGAAAGGCCCTATTGTTGCCCTGGCACCAACTTGCTCCAGGGTAGGTTTATATGACACCCTGAAAACTTGGAAATAGTAACAGCTTGATTTCAGGTGGACTTCATTGCCTCACCCCCTCATGGCAAGATGAAACCAACACCTTGATTTCAACATAGGATTGGTTAAAAAATCTCAAGATATATAATTACTGAAACCTGAGTGTGACAGCCATGATTGAGAAGAACTTTTTCTGGGACTATGAAGAAAGACTTTGGGGTTTGACAACTTAGTGTGCCTGGAGCCTGTAGTTGGTTTTATGGCAGGATGCTTCATGGGTAGAGACAACTTGTTTTTAGGCCAAAGATTTAATCTTTTTATTTCCCCCTCTTATTGTGTATATACAAAAACTGCCACCTTTTTATCTTTTAGATAGGGTTCTCTGTCCCTATTTCTGCATTTTTCTATAAAATTAAGAAGATGAAAAGAAAAGATTGTTGCCAAGTGCCACGTGGTCTAAGGTGCATAGATGGCAATAAAAAAGGACAGAAAAAATAACCAAACCAAAGTCAATAACAATAAAATCAAGATATCCAAATGCAAACAATCTAAACTTTAAATTGTCCTATTATACCGTCAGGCCAGGTGGCAAAGGGTGGTGATAGAGGATACACTCTGGGAATATTGATGAAAGGAAGTTAGCACTGATGGTGGATTGCCCCTGATTAATTCTGTTTGAAATTCAACTATATAGGACTTTGCAAATCACAACAGTTTCAATAAAATAAAATTTAAAAGGATTTATTTGGTGATGCAACTTGCAGTGGTCTCAAACTCAATTTACCTGCGGGCTGCAGGAGGCAATGTCGGGTAATCCTTGAGTGCAAAGTCAGTAGTAAGCCTTGAACATTGGGGGGTGTGACCCAAGCAACTAAAACAAAACAAAACGAAAAAGATTCGTCTAGGGCAGGGCCACAAAATGTTGTATGGAGGGCCGTTTGCGGCCCGCAGACCACAAGTTTGAGACCCCTGGAACATATGCAAGTCAATCAATGTAATACACCACATCAACAAAAGGAAAGATAAAGGCCACATTATCATATCAATTGATGCAAAGAAAGCATTTGAAAAGGTTCAATACTCATTCATAACAAAAATTCTCAAAAAAGATGGGAATGGAAGGAACTTTTCTCATATACAGACCCACAGATTAAAGAAGTAGACTTAAGTATTCAGAGAATGATTTCAGACACACAATCAATTAATCTTTGTAAACGGGACAATAAATGCAAAATCAAGCAAGGAAACTCTTTTCAACAGTTGGGTGGGACAACTGGTCAAGACAGATGCAAAAAAGTGAACTCAGGACCTTCATTTAACACCGGGGAACAAAGGACAAATTTCAATGGATTAAAGACCTTGATATTAGATCCAGAAACTTTAAGGAATAGAGAAGAAAAACATAGGCAAAAAAGTCATGACATTGAAACTAAAGGCATCTTCAATGAGGTAACATTACTGTCCAAGCAAGTGGAAGCTGAGATAAACAAATGGATCTACATGAAACTGAGAGGATTCTGTATCTCAAAGAAAACAGTGACTATGACACAAAGGTCACCCATGAAAGTGGGAGGCTCTATTCACCCAATACCCATCAATAAGGGGCTAATATCTATGATATACAGCTAATCTGACAGAACTTAATAAGAAAAAAAACTAAAGTCATCAAAAATGGGGGAGAAGAAAATGAACAAATATTTCCTCAAAGAAGCAATACAGATGGAAAAGAAGCACATGAAATTAAATGCTCCACATCATTCATCACCAGGGATATGCAAATCAAAATAAAGATAGATTGTCTCATGCCACAGGAACTGGCACAAATCACAAAGAACAAGAACAACCAGTGCTGGCTTGAATGGAGGAAGAAAGAAACTCTCACTCACTGTGGTGGGAATGCTGGCTAGTTCAACCTTTCAGATAAACTGTATGGATATTCCTCAAAAAAATAGACTCTCCAAATTATCCAGAAATACCTCTTCTAGGAATATACCTTAGGAATACAAAAACACAATACAAAAATTTTCTCTGCACTCCCAGTTCATTGCATCACTATTTACAATATAAAGAATCTGGAAGCAACCAGAATCTTGAAAACAAGATGAGTGGCTAAAGAAACTTGGTACATCTACACAATGGACTACTCTGCAGCTGTTAGAAAAAAAATGAAGTTATAGAAATTTGCCTATACATGGATAGACATTGGACTATATAATTCATGTCCGAAAAAAAGGGTTGTGGGTGGGGAAGGAGAGAAATGGGTGATATTGCAGTTGAGAAAAGTTACAATGGTGCAGCGTTCTGTTCTTTCGATGACTGAAAACCCAGCCACAAATATTTTTGTATTGGTAAATCTTTCTTAATATATGTCAAATACTTTTTCTTCTAAAGAATATTTTTTATTTGGGGGTATCCAAATACAACATATTATTTCTTAATATGATACTAAAGAACTCTTCTTTACACTATCTATGGAGTTTATTACTTAAATTTGTCTTCAAATGAGAGATATGTTCATATGCAAACAATTTTTCTTTCATGGAGACTACAAATGTTATCATTATTTCTTGGATTGGTTGAAAGCAAGATATTAGCCCTTCAAAAATTATGAAAGTAACAAAAATATTGATAACAGCCAAATAATACTTTTACTAAATTTAAAATTACTAAATATAAAGTCTTATTCACTTGTCAAAATTTTACTTAGAGATAAACAAAAAGAATATGACATAATACTATCCAAAGAAGTTAATAATACATTAGTAGAATAAAGAATTTCATACTTTAAGTAGAGTTTGAGTAAGAGAAGTGAGATTGCTGTTATTTAAAAATTAAATTATTGGGGTTGCAGCAGTGGTACAGTGGTAGGGTGTTTGCTTTGCACACAGCTGACCAGGACTGTCCTGGGTTAGATCCCTGGTGTCCCATATGGTCTCCCAAGTCAGGAGCGAAACCCCCCAAATTAAATTATTATATTTAGTAATAAATGCCTTTGACACTTACAAATAATACATATGTACTTATTTTTCTAAAGTTTTCATTATCTAACCAGGTTAGTGAAAGTAAGAAAAATTTGATAAATGAACCAAATAGATCAATGGAGAGGAGTAAATGACTTACTTTACGCTTAATCTTGCATGACCCAAATATTAAGTTTATTAGGTATTAGTATGCCTCCAAGGATAAGGCCAATTGTTAATTTCTGTGGTTCGTTAAGACAATATAACATTTAGAATATCAAGAAACTAAGTATCCGGAACAACTTTATACACTATTTGATTCAATCCATGTTCTCTAGCAGAATAGATTACTACTATTGTAGTAGTTATTTGCACTGCACCCATTTATTCTTCATTCCTTTGCTCAAGAAGACTGACTTAATGCTTCTCATTAGTAAAGTAATAACTGACTTTTTGCAAAGTTTAGGGGTGAAATTGTTTGTTCATTTTGTTTATCATCGTTTAGGGCTGAAAATTGCCTTGTAAAACAATTTGGGCTACAGACTTTATAGAAAATTTGCTGAAGGATGTAGAAAGGTTGATCTTGATATTCAGGGATACCTGGAAATGATTTATTCTCTTCTAAACGGTGTTCTGCAGTATATGAGGCCTAATCTAAAGCAACCTCAACAGCTGCAAATATTGGCTTGTAAAAGAGGATAGAGTTGAATTTCTTAAGTCAAACTAATGTTTACAGTATTTTGTTCTTTCAGGTTGTGAGCCAGTAATTTTAATTAGATTATTTTTCAGTTGTTGTTGAAGCTATATTAGTAGATATGTGATAGAATCTTTGGTAATTTTAATTGTCTTAAGTGTAAATTATATTCTTGAGCTGAATCAACATAAAATAGTGAATTAATATAGTCTCATTATGTAAAAGGTGAAGAATAACAAGATAAAGTTACATAAATTGGTTTTAGACTTTCAAAAGCAGTCTATAACAGTTAATCCTATAAAGAAATTGTTAAACTTTAATGTCTAATTTGTATTTCATTGTTTACCAAAAATAGTTCAAAATAACTTTGTTAAAACGTAATGAATTACACCTAATATTTGAACATTCTTAAAAACAAGTAAATGTTACATCTCTATGAATATCAGCAGTTTTGCTTTATCTAATTATCAATGAACCATAAATGACTTTTTAATGAAAATAAGTAGTATAAAGAATAGTCAAATAGTTTTTTTTCATTAAAATTATATAAGACTAAAAGTACCGAGAGAGTATTTAAGAACCAGAGCATAAGTTTTGAGACATTCCTAAGATATAGAAAATAGATTTAAAAAAAATTACTGAACAATTAGTCATTGGTAATTGATACAAAATAGTATTTCTACTCCCTGGATAAGTAACCATTTGAAATATTCAAGTAGCATGTGGACTAGAATCGGATAAAAATTTCTGATTCTGAAATTATGATGCACTGTTTATCTTAGGAGATAGTTGGGGGTTGGCATTCTTACAATAGGTACTGAACCCTAAAGAGAATAAAAATACAGCTTATTAGGAAAGTGTAGAAGTGGAAGATGCCTAAGAACATGAAATGAATATTGAGTTGATGTTGGAGTCATCTCATCAAAACAGCTAAGAACCACAAATACTTATATTTGTTGAGAACTCTTCTAGTTCATGCTCTTTTTGATCTTGTTGCTGGAAGATTAATTCTATGTAATTTAGTAGTTGCCTTTTCCTCATGTCAGAGGTAGAGGAAAATGATCTATTCATCCCGCATAAACTCTTACCCCCATACCACAGAATACATAAAAAAAGGTCCCCAAAGGATCCTCTCAAGACATTCAGGCACTGCACAGTTAAAGAAGTTGTACTTGATTTTATCTATAACCAAAGTAGAAATTTAGAAATAAAAAAAAACTTTTTGGGCCAGAGCGATAGCATAATGGGGAGGGAGTCTGCATTGCAAACTGCAGATCTGGGTTTGAACCCCAGTATCCCCTGAGACTGACGGGAATAATTCCTGAACACAGAGTCAGGAGTACCCACTGAGCACCATTAGGTGCCCAAAACAAATTAAAACAAAGAAAAGGAAAAATATTTTTACTTCTGTGATTCATAATTTATGCTTCATTGACAATAAATTTCAGGTATTTCCCCCACAATTTGAAAAATCACTGAATTATTTATGCTGTTAGACTATGAGAATTTTTTTCTGTCTTATTCAGAGTGAAGGAAATAATAGGTTTCTTCATTACAGAGCTAAAAATAAAACTGTGTAGGCATTTATCCCTAATGATTATTTCTCTTGATGTGAGAACAGAACTGAAAGAATTTGGAGGTAATATCTACTCCCTTTGAAACATATTTTAGCATCATGAACTATTTCTGTGTAGGTGCTGGAAGTGAATTTAGTGATTAAAAGTGGTCATTTTTTTCCTTTAAGAATAAAGTTAGATTTCCACTAATTTTTACTTAAGAATAAAAACTCCCAATAGTGTGTTTAACATTTGGAACTCCATAGGGTTTTCCATTTGTCAGTAGACTTGAAATGGTTAAAAATGCAATATGAATGTGATTGTTCTCTACAAACAGGACAAGGACTATTTATATTCCATTGGCTGTCATAAAATCTTTGATTCTTGTTCCCTTAGAAATGTTTTGTAACATCTGACATGAAAGATCTTTTTTAAAAAAGAGAAAAAAACAAAATACCCCCAATCAAAAATTCTTATAAGAATTGGGAACATTTACAATTATAAATGAAATAAGTATGTGTATTTGAGCTAGAATAAACAATTTCTAGTGCAGAATTTAGTTTTGTTGCCAGATCATATGTCCAGAAATAATTTTAGTTTCATCTGGTCTTACAGTAATTTGCTCAGGAATGTACTGGAGTTGTATTGGCGATTGAACCTTTTGGATAAGCAAGTACCCTGTATCTAGTGTCTTTTATGTAGTTGGAAGATAAGTCTGAAGAAAGGAACATTACTTCAACTGAGTAGTAACATTGTCAGCAAGGAATCCTGTTGTGATATGAGTTACCAAAACACATAATTCCTGCTTTGCCTTCCCTTTTAATATAAGACATTTTTAGATCCATTGTTTTCAACAAAGTAACTTGATTTCTTACATTTTTCATTAGGCATTCAAGCATTATCATGATGGCAGCTGTCAAGAAGTTGGAAAATACTGTGTTGTAATAAGACACTTGGCAAGAAATAATTATAAAAGAATGGACTATATATTGTAAAATAAATTCTTTAATTGAATTACTGTAAACCACACAGTTACAAAGTTGTTCACGGTTGAGCTTCAGTCATACAATGTCCACACCCTTCACTTTTCCTACCACTAATATCCCCAGTTTCCCTCCTGCTCTCTCCCACTCTTATTCCAGTCTACCTCTACGGCAGACATTCTATCTCTCTTTTTATTTTTAGACATTGTGGTTTTCAATATTGTTATTAAAAATGGGGGCTGGAGAGATAGCATGGAGGTAAGGCATTTACCTTTCATGCAGAAGGTCATCGGTTCGAATCCCGGCGTCCCATATGGTCCCCCGTGCCTGCCAGGAGCAATTTCTGAGCCTGGAGCCAGGAAAAACCCCTGAGCACTGCCGGGTGTGACCCCCCCCAAAAAAAAAAAAAACCACAAAAAAAAAAGAAAATGTATCATACATATCGATTTATCCCCTTTCAGCACCTAGTTCTTGTCTAGAATGATCATTTCCAATTGTATAATTATAGTGGTCTTTTCTCTGCCTTAACTTCACACCTCTGCTATTTATGGCAAGTTTTCTACTGTGAACTGGTACTCCTAGCCTCTTTTTCTTATTGTATTTGAATATTATTACCATACTATATTTTTCCTAATCTCAATGAATATTGCAATCATAATACATCAGTGTCTCTCCTTCAGACTCATTTCACCCAGCATGTTACTCTCCATGTATAAGCTAAGTTTATAACTTCATTTTTTCTAACAGATGCATAGTATTCCACTGTGTAGATGTAGCACCTACCTCATTATTCACTCATCTGTTCTCAGCATTTGGATTGCCTCAAAAACTGATTGGTATGAAAGTGTTTCAATGAACAGGAGTCCAGATAATTTTTCTAAATTTAGTTTTTTTTGTTATAGGTTATATTCATAGGAGTGGTACTGCTGATCATATGGGAGCTCAAGTTATAGCTTTTTGAGGAGTGTCCATCTTGATTTCCAATACATTTCCAATAATAGTGAACAAAAGTCCCTTTCACCCTGCATTCATGTCAGTATTGGTGATTCTTGTTCTTTTTGATGTGTGTCAGTCTCTGTGGTGTGAGATGATGTTTAGATTTTCATCTTCCTCATGATTAATGATATGGAGCACTTTTTCATGTGCCTTTTGGTTATTTGAATTTCTTCTTTGAAGAAGTTTCTGTTCATCTCTTCTCATTTTTGTATGGGGTTAGATTTTTTTGTTACATTCTACCAGTGCCTTCTATATCTTACTTATTAACCTGTAATCAAATGAGTATTTTATGAATAGTTTCTCTTATTCAATGGACAGTGTTTGTATCCTAGTTACTATTTCTTTGAGGTGCAGAAACTTTGAGTTTAATGTAGTTCTATTTGTTTTATCTTATCTTCCACTTCCTTGCTTATTAGTGTTTTGTCTTTGAAAATGTCTTTAGCTTCAATGTTATGAAGAGATTTTTGTTTTGCTTTGTTTTGTTTGTTTTTTTTGGGAGTCTACACCAGGTGACTCTCAGGGGTTACTCCTGGCTATGCACTCAGAAATTACTCCTGGCTTGGGGGACTACATGAGATGCCAGAGGATCTAACCATGGTCCATCCTAGGCTAATGCACACAAAGCAGATGCCTTACCACTTGTGCCACTGCTCTGGCCCTTGTTATGAAGAGTTTTGCTTACATTTTTTCTCTATGAACTTTATGGTTTCAGATCTGATATCAGGGTCTAATCTGTTTTGATTTGATCTTTGTGCTTGCCATCAAAAGAAGATTGAGTTCACCTTTTTCCCACTGAGCTGTCAGTTTTCCCAACACAACTTGTTGAAGAGATTTCTTTGTCTTCTTTCATATTTCTTCCCCCTGTATCAAAGACTAATTGAACCTTACATGATGATCAGTCTTAGGACATTCCAGTCTTTTTCACTAATCTGAGAGTCTGTCTTTCAATCCTACAATGATTTTATAAATACTATTTTATAGTTCATTTTGAAGTTGGGGAAAGGGATGACTCCCATCTTCTTTATCCCAAGGATTGTTGTATCTTCTGAAAGTTTATTGTTTCATATGAATTTCAGGAGTGTTTGATCTATTTCTTTGAAAAATGGCACGAGCACTCTTATAGGTATTATATTAAATCTGTACAATGCCTTAGGAAGTATTGCCATTTTAATGATGTTAATCCTCCCAGTACACACTTAGGGTATGAGTTCTATATCATATTGTTCTGTTTCACTTTTTGAAGCACTGTTTGCAGTTTTTGTTGTATAGGTCTTACATCTCTTTAATTATGTTGATTCCAAAGTTAATTTTTTGAGGATCAGTTGTGGATGGGATTTTTAAAATGTCTCTTTTCTCTTTCATTATTTGTATATAGAAAAACAATGGACTTTTTCATACTTCTTTTATAGTCTTCTGCTTTATTATAAAAATATATTGTTCCTAGTTAACATTATTGTAATGTCTTTAGGATTTTCTAAATATAGTCTGTAATCATGAAATTAGCTACAACATGGATGGAACTGGAAGATACTATGTTAAATAGGGTGACAGAAGAGGATAAATACAAAATGATATCACTTATATATGGCATTTAGAACAACTGCATGAAAGAATATGATGGTTTAAATAGGGGTTGTCTATAGCATGCTTGTACCCAGAGTATACTGAGGAAAAGGAAAGAAATTGAGTGAGGGATGAGAAAGATAGATGTAAAATAATAGAGAACAAAGGCTACAGGAACTCAAATGTATCTGTGGTGTTAAGAAAGGACAGAACTGGGGCTGGAGAGCTAGCACAGTGGTAGGGTTTTTGCCTTGCATGTGGCCTACTCAGGACCAATAGTGGTTCAATTCCCAGCTACCCATATAGTCCCCCGAGCCTACTAGGAGCAATATCTTAGTGCAGAGCCAGAAATAACCTCTAACCCTAACTGGGTGTGCTCCCCCCAAAAAGAAAGAAAGAAAGAAAGAAAGAAAGACAGGAAGAAAGAAAGAAAGAAAGAAAGAAAGAAAGAAAGAAGGAAGGAAGGAAGGAAGGAAGGAAGGAAGGAAGGAAGAAAGAAGAAAGAAAGAAGAAAGAAAGAAAGAAAGAAAGAAGAAAGAAAGAAAGAAAAAAAGAAAGAAAGAAAGAAAGAAAGAAAGAAAGAAAGAAAGAAAGAAAGAAAGAAAGAAAGAAAATAAAAAAAATTTGGGTCTCATGATTTCACTGCTGTTGATTCTATGGTTTGGATAATTAGTTCTGTCCTTTCTTTTTTATTTTTTGGATTTGGAGCCATATCTAGTGATGTTCAGGGGTTACTCCTAGCTCTGAACTAATTATCCAAACTATATAATTAACAGCAGTGAAATCATGAGACCCAAATTTTGACAACCAAACTTAAGAAGGTGACTGTCATGATGGCAGACTCAAGCAGTGTGTGTGAAGGAAGGTATGAAGATATGAAGGTATGAAGATATGAATGTAGAAGGTATGGGATGAACTCTGGGATCATTGGTAGAGAAAGGTTGAAACTGGTGGTGAGAACGGTGCTGAAACATTGTATGTCTAAAACAATATGAATAACTTTATAAGCCACAATGTTGTAAATAAAAATTATTAAAAAAAGTAAAAAAAAATAAAATTAAACTAGTGATGAAAATGCTTAAAAAAGAGAGAAGTTTGAAGTAGGTTTCCTTTATTTGATTTTATTGATTTCCCAAGGTATACTTTTTTAAATGCTTTACTATTTCTGAAAATGGGATGTTTCATGCAAATGAGGCATATATAGAATTGGCATAAAAATTCCTAATATAAGTGAAAAATATGTGGCATCTTAGAAATATGTTATTTACCAAATGAAAATGTTCTTTAAAAATTTTTCATGCCAGTTTACTATTAAATAGATTATCTACATGCTATATAGCTATACTATATACATATAATGAATACATTAGTTAAAACTATGCATTTTAGGAATTATTTTATAGCTACACAAAATTTTTCTTACCTGATTAGAGTAATTTTCTAGAATGCAATTCAAATGGTAGAAAATTAATTGAAATATACTCATGTTGTGTATATTGTGTCTAGACCCATCATTGTTGGATCATTGGTACATTTTATCATTAAGACATTATGGGCTGACATTTATATATTTTCAGCTTCTTATTACCTCACTGTTAGACTATAATCTTGATAGCATGTTAATTTTAATGAAAAGAAAGAATATAATAAAATATGGGTACTTAATATTTGACTTAGAAATTATAAATATTAATACAAGAATGTAAAACTTGCCTACTCTGGATGATTATCATAATAATGGAAGATTTTTGTATCATAAAAAGTTAAAAGAAATGTATTCTTAGTTCAGTGATGTGAGCCAATGCTAGATGTTTTTTTGTCTTTGGGGTAATTTTCTTTCTCATATTTCATAGTAGTCCATGTTCTCAATCTTGTTTATAACTATATTTTATATTATTGTTTTTCTGCTTCACTTTCTCATTTTACCATTGTTCTTTGTACCTTGGCCTTCTACCCAGAATTCTTTTTCATCAGGGTAGTAACATAAGCCTTGAGCTTTACAAGAGGAGAGACTATATTTGTTTTCTATCTATTTGATCCTATTGTCTATCACTTTTCTGCCATATTATAAACACTAAAATTGGTTGGAGACAGAATTGTTGAGTCTGTAACAGTCTCAGAAAAAGTGGCAAAATCTTTAGGAATTCAGGTCAAATTAAAATAGTTTTTATTAATGAATCCTCATTTTGTTGTTTTTGTTCTTTTCATTGCTATTCAACAATCCTATTAATTTGGCTTGGAACAGGGCAGATTGCTTGGATTACAGTGTAGAATTAGCAACAGAATTTGCCAAGGTATTTATGGAACGCAAGTTAATATGTATTATTGAAAGAGAGAGTGAAAGACATTGGTAGTTTTCTGGACTTCAGAACATAAAAACCGGCCGGCAGACTGCTGCAGAAGCTGGATTCCCTGCTTGGGACATCAGGCGGGGAAAAGACACGAATCTAAGCCTGCGCAGAGGGGCCCAACTGTGAGTGTGAACTGTAAATATCTGTCTACTGTCCTCTTGTGTGAAACTCTTGGGAGTGGGGCAAAAGAGGCTCCATCAGAGCACGGCCGCTCCGCTTCGCTACGCGGCCGTGCGCTCCTTCTAAGAAAAGAACACCATTGCAACAATAAGAAAAAATCACAATAAGAACTGTGCTATATCAGAGAAGCAAGCATTTCTCTCTGGACTGTCTTCTCTGTTGCATGCTCGGGCCTAAGATTTGACCCAGTGTGAGGCTTCATCCACGGAGGACTCCCCTCCCTTAGAGGCAAGTCAGCCCATCCAGAAAGGGAGAAGCCAGAGGAGTGTGCTGCCTACATCATATAGACAATGAATACCACCACAACACGTAGAAAAACCCACAATACAAGTGTGACAATGGGGAAACAATGCAGGCCAGCATCAGACATAGAGAATGAAGATGACAATTCTGAGGACCAGATAATGACTGAACAACTAATCAACCTCTCAGATAAGGACTTTAGACTAGCAATATGGAAGGTGCTCAACAGACTCCAAGAAACCATGGATCGAGTTGAACAGAACACTAATAAGAACCAAGAAAATATGAAGGCAGAAATGACAAAACTCCAAACTGAAATAACATGTCAACTAACAGGACTAAAAAAGTCAGTAAACGAAGTGAATGACAAAATGGATAAGCTCTGGGACAGGGTATCAGAAGCTGAGAATAGACTTGGTGCTGTGGAAGATGAGATACATAACAATTCCATACAGCAGGAGAGATTGGACAAAAAACTTAAAGCAAATGAGCAGACAACGGAAAAATTAGTCAAAGAATGGGAACAGATGAAAATAGAAGTCTATGATAAGATCAACAGAAACAACTTAAGAATCATTGGCGTCCCAGAGACCCAGGAAGAAAATTCCCAGGAAGAATCAATGGTCAAGAACATCATTAAAGAGAAACTTCCAGAGCTAAAGAATATAGGTGATCAAATCCTGCATGCTCGAAGAGTACCAACCAAAAGAGACCCCAGAAAAACCACCCCAAGACACATCCTAGTCACAATGACAAATCCCACAGATAGAGACAGAATTCTAAAAACAGCAAGATCAAAAGGGGAAATTACATTCAAGCAAGCATCCTTGAGATTTACAGCAGACCTGTCACCAGAAACACTCAATGCCAGAAAGCAGTGGTGGGATATTGTGACAAGACTGAATGAAATGAATGCTTCACCCAGAATACTATACCCAGCAAAACTCACTTTCCGGTTTGACGGAAGAATACATGGTTTCACTGACAAAAAGCAGCTCAGAAACTTTACAGACACAAAACCAGTCTTAAGAGAAAAACTGAAAGACCTAATTTAAGACAAGACTAACCAAAAGACACCAAATTTCGATATAAAGATGGCATTAAATCCCAGGACAATTCTTTCTCTCAACGTCAATGGTCTAAATGCACCAGTCAAGAGACATAGAGTGGCTAAATGGATCAAAAAACTCAATCCAACCTTCTGCTGCCTACAAGAAACACACCTGAATAGTCAGAACAAACATAGACTCAAAATAAAAGGCTGGAGAAAAATCATCCAAGCAAACAACACCCATAAAAAAGCTGGAGTGGCCATACTAATATCAGATAATGCAAACTTTATACTCAGGAAGGTTGTAAGGGACAAAGATGGACATTTTATATTAATCAAGGGGTATATAGAGCAGGAAGAATTCACTCTCCTAAACATATATGCACCAAATGAGGGGCCAGCAAAATATTTAATACAACTGTTGACAAATCTGAAAAATAATATCAATAACAACACAATAATTGTGGGGGACCTTAACACGGCTTTGTCAACACTGGATAGGTCAACCAGACTGAAACCCAACAAGAATATACTAGACCTGAGGAGAGAAATGGAAGAAAGAGGCCTAGTGGATATATATAGGACACTCCACCCCCAGAAACCTGGATACACATTCTTCTCCAACGTACATGGGACATTCTCCAGGATAGACTACATGCTGGCACATAAAACATATCTCCATAATATCAAGAGGATAGAAATTTTGCAGACTACCTTTGCTGACCACAAGGCTCTGAAATTATTTGTGAATTCCAAAGGGACTCAGAAGAAAAACATTAACACCTGGAAGTTAAACAGCCTCATACTCAATAACCAGTGGGTCCGAGATGAAATCAAGGAGGAAATCAAAAGGTTCCTGGAAACAAATGACAATAAAGAAACAAACTATCAGAACTTATGGGACACAGCAAAAGCAGTACTGAGAGGAAAATTTATAGCTTTGCAAGCACACATCAGGAAGGAAGAAGGAGCTTACCTGAGAAGCTTAATGACACAGCTAATAGAACTAGAAAGTGCTCAACAAAAGGACCCAAAAATAGGAAGACAGAAGGAAATAACAAAGCTGAGAGCAGAAATCAATGAAGTGGAAACCCAAAAAACAATCCGAAAGATCAACGAAAGCAGAAGTTGGTTCTTTGAAAAAATAAACAAGATTGATAGACCACTGGCAAACCTAACAAAGAAAGAGAGAGAGAGAAACTTGATAACTCGTATTAGGAATGAAAAAGGAGAGATCACTACTGATATGACAGAGATTCAAAGGGTAATCAGAAACTACTTTGAGAAACTCTACGCCACTAAAAATGAGAACCTGGAAGAAATGGATAAATTCTTGGACACTTATAATCTTCCACGGTTGAAGGAAGAGGATGTAGCATATCTAAACACCCCCATCACCATTGATGAAATCAAAACGGTAATCAAAGGTCTGCCGAAAAACAAAAGCCCAGGCCCAGATGGATTCACTAATGAATTCTTTCAAACTTTCCAAGAGGAACTACTACCAATCCTGGCAAGACTCTTTCATGAAATTGAACAAACGGAAACACTTCCAAATAGCTTTTATGAAGCCAACATCACCTTGATACCTAAACCAGACAGAGATGCTACAAAAAAAGAAAATTACAGACCAATATCGCTGATGAATGCCGATGCAAAGATCTTCAACAAAATCCTGGCAAATAGGATTCAATGCCTCATTAAGAAGATCATCCACTACGATCAAGTAGGTTTCATCCCAGGAATGCAAGGCTGGTTTAACATCCGTAAATCCATCAACATCATACACAACATCAATAACAAGAAAAATAAAAACCACATGATCATATCAATAGATGCAGAGAAAGCATTTGATAAGGTCCAACACCCATTCTTGATCAAAACTCTCAGCAAGATGGGAATGGAAGGAACCTTTCTCAATCTAGTTGAAGCCATCTACCACAAGCCAATGGCAAATATTATCCTCAACGGAGAAAAACTAAAAGCCTTCCCTCTAAATTCTGGTACAAGACAAGGCTGTCCTCTCTCACCACTCCTATTCAACATAGCACTGGAAGTACTTGCTATAGCGATTAGGCAAGAAAAAGATATCAAGGGAATTCAGATAGGAAAGGAAGAAGTCAAGCTCTCACTGTTTGCAGATGACATGATACTCTACTTAGAAAACCCTAAAGACTCCACCAAAAAGCTTCTAGAAACAATAGACTCATATAGCAAGGTGGCAGGCTACAAAATTAACACACAAAAATCAATGGCCTTTCTATACACCAATAGCAATAAGGAAGAAATGGACATTAAGAAAACAATCCCATTCACAATAGTGCCACACAAACTCAAATATCTTGGAATCAACTTGACTAAAAATGTGAAGGACCTATACAAAGAAAACTATAAAACTCTGCTCCAAGAAATAAGAGAAGACACGCGGAAATGGAAACGCATACCCTGCTCGTGGGTTGGCAGGATTAACATCATCAAAATGGCAATACTCCCCAAGGCATTATACAGATTTAATGCTATCCCTCTAAAGATACCCATGACATTCTTCAAAGAAGTGGATCAGGCACTTTTGAAATTCATTTGGAACAATAAACACCCTCGTATAGCTAAAGCAATCATTGGGAAAAAGAATATGGGAGGAATTACTTTCCCCAACTTTAAACTGTACTACAAAGCAATAGTTATCAAAACAGCATGGTATTGGAATAAGGACAGGCCCTCAGACCAGTGGAATAGACTTGAATACTCAGAAAATGTTCCCCAGACATACAACCACCTAATTTTCGATAAAGGAGCAGGAAACCCTAAATGGAGCAGGGAAAGCCTCTTCAACAAGTGGTGTTGTCACAATTGGATAGCCACTTGCAAAAAATTGACCGTAGACCCCCAGCTATCATCATGCACGAAGGTAAAATCCAAATGGATTAAAGACCTCGATATCAGCCCCAAAACCATAAGATATATAGAACAGCACATAGGCAAGACACTCCAGGACATTACCGGCATCTTCAAGGAGGAAACTGCACTCTCCAAGCAAGTGAAAGCAGAGATTAACAGATGGGAATATATTAAGCTGAGAAGTTTCTGCACCTCAAAGGAAATAGTGCCCAGGATACAAGAGCCACCCACTGAGTGGGAGAAACTATTCACCCAATACCCATCAGATAAGGGGCTAATCTCCAAAATATACAAGGCACTGACAGAACTTTACAAGAAAAAAACATCTAATCCCATCAAAAAATGGGGAGAAGAAATGAACAGACACTTTGACAAAGAAGAAATACAAATGGCCAAAAGACACATGAAAAAATGCTCCACATCACTAATCATCAGGGAGATGCAAATCAAAACAACGATGAGATACCACCTCACACCACAGAGAATGGCACACACCACAAAGAATGAGAACAAACAGTGTTGGCGGGGATGTGGAGAGAAAGGAACTCTTATCCACTGCTGGTGGGAATGCCGTCTAGTTCAACCTTTATGGAAAGCGATACGGAGATTCCTTCAAAAACTGGAAATCGAGCTCCCATATGATCCAGCTATACCACTCCTAGGAATATACCCTAGGAACACAAAAATACAGTACAAAAACCCCTTCCTTACACCTATATTCATTGCAGCACTATTTACCATAGCAAGACTCTGGAAACAACCAAGATGCCCTTCAACAGATGAATGGCTAAAGAAACTGTGGTACATATACACAATGGAATATTATGCAGCTGTCAGGAGAGATGAAGTCATGAAATTTTCCTATACATGGATGTATACGGAATCTATTATGCTGAGTGAAATAAGTCAGAGAGAGAGAGAGAAAAACGCAGAATGGTCTCACTCATCTATGGGTTTTAAGAGGAATGAAAGACATTCTTGCAATAATAATTTCCAGACACAAAAGTGAAAAGAGCTGGATGTTCCAGCTCACCATAGGAAGCTCACCACAAAGAGTGATGAGTTTAGTTAGAGAAATAACTACATTTTGAATTTTCCTTATAATGAGAATGTATGAGGGAAATGGAGAGCCTGTTTAGAGTACAGGCGGGGGTTGGGTGGGTAGGAGGGAGACTTGGACATTGGTGATGGGAATGTTGCACTGGTGATGGGTGGTGTTCTTTACATGACTGAAACCCAAAAACAATCATGTATGTAATCAAGGTGTTTAAATAAAAAAAAAATAAATATTCAAAAAAAAAAAAAGAAAGACATTGGTAGTTTTCTGAGTATATTATTTTTGAAATTCTATAAAACCTGGCCTAAATATTAGATTAAGAAAAATAAAGAGGTAGTTTTCCTTTTTCTCTCTCTTTTTCTACCTTCTTCCTTCTTTACTCCCTCCCTCTCACTTCTTTTCTTTCTTCATTCTTCACTTCTCCCTCTCTTCCTTCCTAAATAAATTCTATTGGTGAAAGTCAATTAGTATGCTACTTTTTTAAAACTAATTTCCATTCTCTTTTAAAGATGTCAAAGCATACAAGTGTTTTAGGAACATGATTTAGAAAGGACTGTTTTAGAAAATAGTGATAAGAAAGGTAAGATATTATGAATATACATGATCATTTATAGAACTTGAAAGTTTAACTGACATTAATACAGGTTATTTTGTTGTATTCTAATTTACTTTTACTTCTGTGATGTGAAATAAAAATTTAATATTCCGTTTTTTAGTTACATGTTTTAGATACGTAATATAAAATTCAATTACAAAACATTGTTTAAAAAGAGAAACATGTCTAATTTCTAAGTATTAACATTTTCTGGGGCCGGAGAGATAGCATGGAGATAAGGTATTTGCCTTTCATGCAGAAGGATGGTGGTTTGAATACCGGCATCCCATATGGTCCCCAGAGCCTTCCAGGAGCAATTTCTGAGCATAGAGCCAGGAATAACCTCTGAGCCCTGCCGCAAAAACAAAAAAAACAAAAAAAAAAGAAAAGTATTAACATTTTCCCACAAATAGAAAAAATGTCTATTATTTAGAATTTAAGAATAATGATATATTTTCATTTTAATATTACAAATAAATATTGTAAATATAGTGAACTATAAATAATTTACATATTTTTGTACAGTATGGAAATGTTATTTTGAAATTTCAGAGCTTAGCAAACTAAATTTAGAGGGGGAAAACTCAATTTAATATAAATTTAACATTTTTAGATGACTTAATCCTGAATTATATTTTTATATTACTTTATATATTACTTTATTTACTTTGTTATATTTTTAGTTTGTAAAATAGTTATCATCTTGGTATAGGTACACATTTTTCAGGACATTGCATAATGGTTTAATAAAAATTATGGTTTAAAAATTAATTAAAATTCATTAAGATAGTCATATTAAGTCATAATAATTTACTCAATACACTAATCAAACAGTAAAAGTCAATCTGTAACTCATTCTCATTGTGAAGTAACTACAAGAAAAAGTTGCTTAATATGAAAAAATTGTAGTACTTAAAGAAAGTTTAGAAACTTGATAAAGCACAGTAATTTGAAAGTAAATTATCTGACCAACTTGTGACTTCATGGTATTTTGATAGAAAGCAATCTAGACCCCTCAAAATGACTTATTTCTTTTTGAAATTTTGAATAAAAATGGTACAATGCTTTAATATAGCATGTTTAATAACATTTAGATGAATAACTATCACACAATTGTAAATAAAAATGACTACTGTTGGTACAAGCTGTCAAGCGTCTGCCTTGCTGGCACTAGCCTAGGACTGACCATGGTTCAATTCTTTGGCGTCCCATATGGTTCCTCAAGCCAGGAGCCATTTCTGAGCACATAGCCAGGAATAACCCCTGAGGGTCACCGCGTGTGGCCGCAAAAAACAAAAACAACAACAAAAAGAAAAAGACCACTGTTGATGAGTTTTTACTGTGACAATAGCTACATTAGCCTACTGCTCAACTGATTTGGTGTGCCATAAAATATCACCCCATTTAAAGATGACAATATAGACTCAATTAGGTTTCCTGACTTGCTAAAAGTCCCTCAGTGGTTAATCTTTCCAATACGCTGTTCTGCTTTTCACAAATAATCAGAAGCAGTTATTATTGCTCTTGGTATTAGAAAATTGGAAAAGTTTAATTATAAGATTAAGTAGTAGATCATGCCTTTTTTGGACGTAGAGCCAACCTGGCCAGAGCTCAGGGTTAGTCCTGGCCCTGCAATCAAAAATTACTCATGGAAGTCTTGGGGAACCATATGGGAGGCTGGGGATAGAATATGTATGGGTCAGATGTGTGCAAAGCAAATGCCCTACTTACTGTGCTATTGCTTCTGGACCCCGATCATCTATTTTTTAATCTTAAATTTCTTATGAGATTTTAAAATTCTTGTTAATATCATGTATTACATATTTATAGTTTTATGTATCAATTTTGTTTCAGAAAGATTGTATGGATTCAGTAGAAATATAGAAATTTTGACAGGTAAAAGATAGTTTCAACAAATTCATACAAAATAATATATAACCCTAAATTTAATTATATAACCCTAAATTTAGGTTAAAAGGATTTTCTCCTATTGCATAATTTTATACCTTCTGAGGAGCCAAAAGAGCCCAGTACAAGATAAGAAAAATAAAGCTTCAAATCATCAAACTTAGAATAATGTGTAGGCAGTTACTGCATGACTGACAAGCATTGTACTTTGGAAAATTCTTTTTAAAACTGAAATGCAAAAAGTTTGGACATATGCCACAAATTTGAAGATGAATAATATACACTTACCTACTCAATTCCTTGAGATTAATTATAGCCTGCTCTCTAAAGGATAGATCTTCGCTACATCTCTTTCTTGGATCATAGGAGAGATACTTATTTCTTTATAACCCGTATTTCTCTCAGCTGTAGTGTATAAATGTTTGTCTAGTAAGTAGCATTGTACCTAGAATTATGAAAAGTAGTGTCTTGTCACAGGGGCTAATTTAGCCTCTGACACATATTTTTGAAAAGGCTTGTTTTAATAAGTTTAATAACTACATTAGAAGTTCCAGGTTCATGGACACAGGTTCATTCTGGGTCAGCCGCATGCAAGGCAATTGCCCTACTGCTGTGCTATTGCTCTGGCCCTTTGCTTTCTTTTTTAAAAAATATTACTTAAAACATTGTGAGTTACAAAGTTATTCATAGTTGAGTTTTAGATACACATTATATCAGCACCATCTGACCACCAGTGTCAACTTCCCTCCACCAATGTTCCCGGAGACCATCAAAGTTCTTTCAACTTTTCATTGCCACTTTTCCTACTTTCAAGATGTCCCTATAAAATACTTGGGTCTCTTCACCAACTGGATAGGGCTCAAATACACAAGCCTTTCCTTTTCAGGTTCTTGTAGAATGTTTTGAGTCACCCAACTGGCCATTTGAAAGGAAATGAATAAAAGCATTTATTAAGCTCACTATTGATCTTATGGAATTGATCTTAGGAATCTGAAAAATGAAATTCAGGATTTTTCCTCGCTGTGAGAAGAAATTTGTTACTTAGAAGAGAGGGTACCTTAAGAGAGTGGTGATTGCCTACTGTTAGATATTTTTTTTTATTGGAGAAAGGACTTTATTAGTAACGAGTAAACAGATGACACTTATACAGAGGTTAGTGAGAATTGCTATAATGGTGGCTGTGAGTACCACTATTACTATTTTAAGTATTAATTTAATTGTATGTCTTTATTTGAATCATCTTAGGCAATCTATAACTTTCATGGTGATGATTGTAAGGAGAATAATATAAAAAATAAATATTGTAAGACATTGCATGTACCATTAAATATATTATATTGTTGAATCCTGTCAGAAGTATTGCTATCATGTTATTTTAACTTCCTTTTTATATTGAACTTAAATAATGAGTACAAGAATTAATATCTATATGGTCATGTGTCACTAGAATTCTTTCCTAAGCTATGCACTTACCTATATATACAACTACTTCCACTAATATCCATTCATTTCCATTAAACTATCCCATAAGATCCTGAACTCAGTATGTCCAAAACTTTATTTTCCCCCTTCCCCTGCCTCAATCAAGCACAGGACGATCTATCTATCACCTATGTCAATTTGTATCAAAGCTAAACAATGTTTCCAGAACCTCTTGACATCTTTCCATTTCTATTACCATCTTTATACTAAAAATAGCCCTGAATTCTCATCTGGTCTGTTTTCAAACTTTTCCTTTGTATTTCTACCCTTTCTTCTCCCTTTTGAATATGTTCTCCCCAGCCTATAGCAAGAGATTTTATTTTATAAAATAATGAAAAAATTCCAAGAGTACATTTAAAAAATTGAGTCACCATAAAATATGTGGTTACAAAGTTTTTGATGGCTTAGTCATATATATGATAGTTTAGTCACATAAGATTCGACACCCATTCCTTCATTAGTGTAACTGACACCACTAATATCTCTACATTACCCCTGATTTCCCAGAGACTAAACCTTCAATTTTATGCTCTATTTTTCTTTCTCTCTCTCCCTATCCTTTTTACTCTTTTGATATTATAGTTTGAAATACAGTTGCTGAAGAAGTATTATTCATATCACTTTATGTCCTTTAAGCACCCATTTTTGTCATAGTGGTCCCTTCTTTGCTTTAACTGCACTCCCCTGATATTTGTGGCAAGCTTCCTACCATGAATTGGTGCTCCTTATCCTTGTCTCTATTGCCTTTGGATATTAATACCATAATAGCAATTTTTACAACAGATAGGAGTGAAAGACTACATAATATCATTTTTAATGTCCCACAAGTGAGTGTGATCTCACAAATGAGTGTGATCATTCTATGTTGATTCCTTTGACTAATTTCTCTCAGCATATTACTCTACATATCCATCTAAATATGAAAAAATCTATGACATCATTTTTCCTAAGAGTTTCATAGTATTCCATGTGTAGATGTACCATCTACATCACTGACAACTCATATGTTTTCAGGCACTTAGCTTGTTTCCAGATTCTAGCTATTGTAAATACTGCTGCAATGAACAGAGTGCAGATAGCTATTTGCATTGTGTTTTAAGGCTTTAGAAAATATTCCTAGAAGTGATAGTGCTGGGTCACAATGAAAGCTAAAATTCTAAGTGTTTTAGGAATATCCACATATTTTCTGAAAAGGCCGGATCGGTCTACATTCCACCAGCAGCAAATGAGAGTCCTTTTTATAATATGGTATTCATGCCAGCAATGGTTGTTCTTATTTCTTTTAGTATCTGCCAGTCTCTGTGGTGAGAAATAATATCTTGCTTTTATTTGCAGCTCATGATGATTATTGATATGGAATATTTTTTTCATGTGCCTTTTGGCTATCTGTATTTCTTATTAGAGGAAGATTCTTTGATTTCTCCTTTCAATTTTTAATGTGGTTAGATTCTTTTTCTTGTTAAGTTCTATCTATAAGTGCCATATATATTTTATATACCAACCATAATCATATGATATTGAGTGAATATTTTGTATCATTCAATAGGCAGCCTTTGTATCTTGCACACAGCTTTCTTTGAAATGGAGAAGTTTATTTTTCTTTATTTTTTATTTTCTTTATTTATCTTAACTTCTACTTGCTTAGTGATCTTTTATCCTTGAAAATGCCTTTAGCTTTAATGTTACGGACAGTTCTTGTACGTTTACCTCTTAGGTCTAATATCAAGGTCTTTTTTTTTTTTTTTTTGATTTTTGGGTCACACCCAGCAGCGCTCAGGGGTAACTCCTGGCTCTATGCTCAGAAACCGCCCCTGGCAGGCACAGGGGACCATATGGGATGCCGGGATTCGAACCGATGACCTTCTGCATGAAAGGTAAACACCTTACCACCATGCTATCTCTCCGGCCCCTAATATCAAGGTCTTTATTCCATTTTAATTTATTTTTTGTGTATTCCATTAAAAAGAAGTCTGAGTTTACTTTTCTTCCATTGAGCTGATTAAGGTATTTTTTTTTAACACCATTTGTTGAAGAAGTTATTCTTGCTCCAACTCATATTTCTTTCTTGTGTATCAAGAAAGATTAATTGATCCTATATCTGAAGGTTAGTCCTAGGACATTCAAGTCAATTCCACTGACCTAAAAGTCTGTCTTTTATTCCCCAATACCATGATGTTTTCATGGATACTATTTTATAGAACAGTTTGAATTTGGGGAAAGTGATGACTCCCATCTTCTTTATCCCAAGGATTGTTGTATCTTCTGAAAATTTATTGTTCCATATGAATTACAGGAGTTTTGGGATGTATTTCTTTGAAAAAAAAATGTCATGAGTATTCTTATAGGGATTGCATTAAATATGTGCAGTACTATGGGAATATTGTCATTTTAATTATGTTAACCCTCCCAATCCCTGAGCATATATAATGTTTCCATTTCCTTGTGTTTTATTTTATTTACATTTATTTCTTGAAGCAGTGTTTTATAGTTTTTATTGTATAGGTCTTTAATTTTTTAAATTAAATTGATTCCAAATTACTTAATTTTGAGGCACAATTGTGAATGTGCCTCATCATTTGTATATAGAAATGCATGGAGTTTTGTGTATTAATTTTTTGCTTGTATTTTTACTATACAAATTTATTGTTTCTAGAAACTTTCTTTTAGAGTCTTTAGGATTTTCTAATATAGTTTCATCTAATTCACAGTGATAATTTGACATCTTCCTTTCCCATCTGAATGCCATTGATATCTTTTTCTTGCCTAATTGCTTTGTCAAGTACTTCCAGAACCATATTGCATAGAAGTGGTGAGGCCCTTATCCTGTGGCAGATTTTAGAGGACTTACTTTTCCCCATTGAGTAGAATGTTTTTCATGGGCTATGGTTAAGTGACTCTGACTAAATTGAAGAAAGTTCCATCAATTTGCTGCATCTTGTCAAATGCTTTCTCTACATATATTGTTATGATCATACAATTTTTTCTTTTATTGATATAGTGTATTATGTTAATTATATAGTATAGGTCAAACTGTCTTTGCATCCCTGGGATGAATATTTTTTGGTCATGGTGTATGTCTTTATGATGAGTTATTAGATTATCTTTCTAGCATTTTGTTGAGGATCTTTGCATCAGTGTTCATCAAGAATAGTCGCCTGTTATTCTCCTTTTGTATGATATCTTTTTATGTTTTGGATATCATAGTGATGTTAGCATCTTAGAAACTGTTGGAAACTCTTTCTATTTCTTCTGTTTCCTGGAAAAACCTGCAAAGGATTGTAAGTAGGTCTTTCTTAAAATTTGAAAAAAATTAGTAGTGAATTCACCTTGGCCTGGTCTTTTATTTTTGAAAAGACTTTTGATTATCATTTCAATTTCCTCAACAGTGATAGATCTATTCAGGTATTCCAAATCATCTTGCTTCAACCTTGGGATGTTAGAAGAGTCTAATAATTTATCTATTTTTTAAGGCTCTCCCATTTTGTGGCATACTTTATCTCAAAGTAATATCTAGTTATGCTTTGAACATCTATTATAATACCCCTTCCATTTCTAATTTGATTTAATAGGCCTATCTCTCTTTGTTTTTGATTATTGTTAATTGATTATTCAATTTCTTTTATTTTTTCAAAGAATTAAATCTTGCTTTTATTGATTTTATGGTTTTTTTTTTATGTGTTTCCAGTTCATTAATTTTTAGTTATTATTATTTCCTTTCTTCTGGTTCCTCTCATTTTGCTAATTCTCTTCCAACTTCTTAAATTGTGCTGTTAAGTTAGAAGTATATTATTTTTTCTGTTGACAATTTTTTGGATGGAGAGGTAGTACAATGGGCATTTGCCTTGTACACAGCCAACTGGAGTTTCATTGCTGCCACCTCATTTGGTTCCCAAGTCTGCCAGAATTCCTGAGTGCAGAGCCAGGTGTAAGTCCTAAACACAATCAGGTGTAGCCCCTTAAAATAAAAATAAATGTTAAAAGTTTAATTAAAACAATGAAGAAAATAACAAAAATTTGAATTACTCAAAATAAAAAACTGTACCTGTATGTCTAGCTCAAACTAGGGTTTGTATATTTTAGCCTTAGATAAATGTTTTGTCCAATGATTTTGCTTGTCTTTATCTAAGATTTAGAAAAGCAATTGTAAAGTATATGATTTCAATTTTGTCTCTGCATCTTAGATTGAGGTTTTATATCTTTGTAAAACCTTTTGACTTTTACTATTGTTGCCATTTAATTGAACCTAAAGCTAGATGCCTTTGTGAAGATTTCTTCTTTATGCTTTCAATAAGATATTATTCACTAAATTGCTAACCCTTTACATAAACAAAAATAAAAATAAATTATTAACTTGTAAGAATGATCAAATGAAATTATGAAATCACTCATTGAAATAAGCAGGAAAATATTTTTTGTGTGTTTGTATGTGCTAATTAAACAACGTGGTTTAGTTTGATATTCTCAATCAGTTGTGGAAATAGAAGATAGAAGTAGTGGAGAATAGGGGGTGGTTGTTTATTAATTTCTATATTTTAGTAGTAATTGGTAGATTATTTTATTTTTATGATACATATTATGATAATAAATAATGCAAACTTAATTTTTCAAATGCTTGCTAATTATCTTCAGAAAAAACATAAAATATCAGGTATTTTTGGAATCTTGTCCTAGATTATATTTTGAAAGCTTACTGAATTTGATGTATGAATATTGTGTTAGATATAATTAAGAGAATTGGTTTACCCAGTGGATCAGTGAATTTAAAACATAGAATTATAATTTGGCAGATACTAAAAGGTAACCATTTGGGGACTAGAGCAAAAGCTCAGTGGTAGGGCTTTTACTTTCACGCTGCAGACCAAGGACTGACCTGGGTTCTATCCCTGGCATTTCATACTGTATTCTGAGCCAGGAGCAATTTCTGAGCACATTGTTAAGAGTGTGACCCCAAAAACAAACAAACAAATAAACAAACCAAAAGTAACCACTTGATATTTTGATATCTCCTAGTAAGACTTTCTATATACCAATAAGAATAAATTCTAGAAAAGGTCTATTTAAGAAATCTTGCTTAAAAGAACAAAACACAGACATGAAGTTATATTTCAAAGACAATTTTATAAAAAATATTGCTTTAACAATAAGATTTTTAATAACCATGTAGATATTTTTCTTTTTTTAATATATATATATTTTATTTAATCACCTTGATTACATACATGATTGTGTTTGGGTTTCAGTCATGTAAAGAACACCCCCCATCACCAGTGCAACATTCCCATCACCAATGTCCCAAATACCCTCCTCCCCACCCGACCCCCGCCTGTACTCTAAACAGGCTCTCCATTTCCCTCATACATTCTCATTATTAGGACAGTTCAAAATGTAGTTATTTCTCTAACTAAACTCATCACTATTTGTGGTGAGCTTCCTGAGGTGAGCTGGAACTTCCAGCTCTTTTCTCTTTTGTGTCTGAAAATTATTATTGCAAGAATGTCTTTCATTTTTCTTAAAACCCATAGATGAGTGAGACAATTCTGCGTTTTTTTCTCTCTCTGACTTATTTCACTCAGCATAATAGATTCCATGTACATCCATGTATAGGAAAATTTCATGACTTCATCTCTCCTGACAGCTGCATAATATTCCATTGTGTATATGTACCACCGTTTCTTTAGCCATTCGTCTGTTGAGGGGCATCTTGGTTGTTTCCAGAGTCTTGCTATGGTAAATAGTGCTGCAATGAATATAGGTGTAAGGAAGGGTTTTGTATTGTATTTTTATGTTCCTAGGGTATATTCCTAGGAGTGGTATAGCTGGATCGTATGGGAGCTCGATTTCCAGTTTTTGGAGGAATCTCCATATTGCTTTCCATAAAGGTTGAACTAGATGGCATTCCCACCAGCAGTGGATAAGAGTTCCTTTCTCTCCACATCCCCGCCAACACTGTTGATTCTCATTCTTTGTGATGTGTGCCATTCTCTGTGGTGTGAGGTGGTATCTCATCGTTGTTTTGATTTGCATCTCCCTGATGATTAGTGATGTGGAGCATTTTTTCATGTGTCTTTTGGCCATTTGTATTTCTTCTTTGTCAAAGTGTCTGTTCATTTCTTCTCCCCATTTTTTGATGGGTTTAGATGTTTTTTTCTTGTAAAGTTCTGTCAGTGCCTTGTATATTTTGGAGATTAGCCCCTTATCTGATGAGTATTGAGTGAATAGTTTCTCCCACTCGGTGGTGGCTCTTGTATCCTGAGCACTATTTCCTTTGAGGTGCAGAAGCTTCTCAGCTTAATATATTCTCATCTGTTAATCTCTGCTTTCACTTGCTTGGAGAATGTAGTTTCCTCCTTGAAGATGCCTGTAGTCTCAATGTCTTGGAGTGTTTTGCCTATGTGTTGTTCAATATATCTTATGGTTTTGGGTCTGATATCAAGGTCTTTAATCCATTTGGATTTTACCTTCGTACATGATGTTAGCTGGGGGTCTAAGTTCAATTTTTTGCAAGTGGCTATCCAGTTGTGCCAACACAACTTGTTGAAGAGGCTTTCCCTGCTCCATTTAGGATTTCCTGCCCCTTTATCAAAAATTAGGTGATTGTAAGTCTGGGGAACATTTTCTGAGTATTCAAGCCTATTCCACTGATCTGAGGGCCTGTCCTTATTCCAATACCATGCTGTTTTGATAATTATTGCTTTGTAGTACAGTTTAAAGTTGGGGAAAGTAATTCCTCCCATATTCTTTTCCCCAATGATTGCTTTAGCTATTCTAGGGTGTTTATTGTTCCAAACGAATTTCAAAAGTGTCTGATCCACTTCTTTGAAGAATGTCATGGGTATCTTTAGAGGGATGGCATTAAATCTGTATAATGCCTTGAGGAGTATTGCCATTTTGATGATGTTAATCCTGCCAATCCATGAGCAGGGTATGCATTTCCATTTCTGCGTGTCCTCTCTTATTTCTTGGAGCAGAGTTTTATAGTTTTCTTTGTATAGGTCCTTTACATTTTTAGTCAAGTTGATTCCAAGATATTTGAGTTTGTGTGGCACTATTGTGAATGGGGTTGTGTTCTTAATGTCCATTTTTTTAATAGTTTACTTAACAATATTCTCAGATTTCACAATTTAGAAGACAACTTCTTTAAAAGTCTTTCTAGAGTCTATTTTTTAATCAATTTTTTACCAAAAAGAATGCACTATTATAAAAAAAATAAAAAAGTGTGAGGTGTTAATTAGAGTTAAATTTTCCGTTTTTTGATTTGGATTATAGTTAATTATTCTTCTATCAGTGAAGAAAGGGGCGAAGCCTGAAAATGGGATCAAAACCATGACAAATTTTGGAAGTGATTTAATTATTTTTGCATTCTTGATAAGATCCTTATGATATTCAGCTCTCAGTTCTATATAATAAAAACTTGTGATCATTCTCTAGTATCTGAAGAAAATAATTTAATAAATAATAAATTTACAAAAACATTATAAATCTCTCATAATTTGATGTTAATATATCATATTTAATTTACTTTTTTATGATTCTTCTTTTTTCTCCATTGCCACCCCACTTCTGCCTAGGGAATTTCTAGCCATACAAAGCCACATTTAAGTTTCTAGTGCTCCTCAAGGCTCCCATGCTTCGATTCTCTAGTATAGACTCTTGCATAGTTTTCCCCAGGTTAGTGATGCTTTAACAGTGATTCTAAGTTATCCTGGGTCAAATAGGCCAAGTTAGAAAATCGTCATTCAGTGTTTTCATAACACTTTTGCTAACATTTCTATTTTGTCATTCACCACCATGTTCCTCTATTGTTAACTACTCCTTCCAGTAGTTTGTGAGTATTTGATATGAATAAAATAATAACATTTTTAAGCTTTTAACTTGAAAATTAAGATAAGGGACAAACTTATAGTCTCAGAGTAAAGCATCTATAATTAAATTAAAATATTTTTTCATGAATTTATTTTCTTTTGTTACTTTTTTTGGGATGGGTGGGTGGGACATTTTTTTAATTTATTTTTTCTTTTGGGACATTTTCCCCCCTCCCCAAACCTTTCTTGGGACATTATTTAAAATTTTTTAAAAGTAAATTCTTTAATTGAATCACCATGAGGTATACAATTACAATGTTCATGGTGGAATTTTAGTCATGCAATCTTCAACACCCTTCACCAGTGCACATTGCCAACTGCCAATGCCTCTAGTTTCTCTGCCTGCCTCTGTGGCAGACAGAGACATCTGCCTTCTCTCTCCCCCACCCCTCTCTTTACTGTAGAAAATGATCATTTTGAAGAGAATTACTTTACATTCTAGTTTTAGACTAATTCAAATTATTGGTCTTCTAAATCTTTTATCCTAACCTGTTCACAGATTCATTCTTTTAATTTTTAAATAATAATAATTTCTTTAAGTACTATGGTTACAAAAATGTTCGTAGTTGAGTTTCAGTCATTAAATGTACACTGCCAGTGTAACTTTTTCCTATTACCAATGTACCCCATTTTCCTCCTCCCTTACCCCCTGCCTGTTTTCAGGACAGGCATTCTATTCTCTCCCTTTCTATTATTGTCATTCTTTTTTTTAATAATAATTTTTATTGTGACCAAAAATGAGTAACAAATATTTCACAGTAATATTGAAGGAACATAGTGACAATGAATCAGGGTCATTCCCACCACCACCGTTTTCCTCCCTCCCCCACTTTTTCCAGCATTTATCCCATATCTCCCTCCTTTGCCCTCCCCCAAGTGCTAGTGTAACTGTTCCCCTCTGTGTATATCTTGTTGTATACAGGGTATCGATTCTGTTGTTGACTTTGGTTTGGTGTTTAATTCTGGTCATTTTTTAATTCCACTCAATGTTCATATGCAGTTTGGTCTCAGAACTGTCCATTTTTATTTTTTCCTTTCAGTTCCTGAGGTATTTGCCTTGCAAAAGGCGGACCTGAGTTATATCTCTGGTATCCCATGTGGTCCATAGAACATGCTAGGAGTAATTTCTGTGCACAAAGCCAAAAATAACCACTCAGTGTCGCTGAGTATGGCCCCCAAACTTAAAACAACTACAACAACAAACAAGGTGAGGCACATTTTTCACCCTGGACACTGGACTGCATCTAAACCTAATTATACTCCCTGCTTTTTTCCTCTAGAGTTTTTGTTTTTTCTCTACTCTCAAATTTCTCTCACTAAAACTATTTAATTCACTAAAGACAACAAGCAAACAAACAGTAACCAAGATCAATCATATTAAGGATTTAGATAATTAAACCAGATTAACCACTCAATTTGGGCACAGAAAGCTTATATATATGTGGTAGTAAATTAAATTAAATTACTCTACCTTCTTCCCAAATTTCTTCTTTATATAATGTCTGAAATGATACAAAAGGAATCAAGAGTGTAGCAATAGGAGAATTTTGGGATTCCCCCAAATGAGAGAAATATTTCTTTTTCACTGGACTCCAGATAGCAATTGGATATAATTTCTCTTATTTACAATAGTAAAACTACAATGGTTAAAACAAATATTAAGTATGGTTCATGATATTCATCATCAATAAGTTATATAACTAAACATTGTTATGAAATACATAAAACAGGAAAATAAAAATAATATATTTGGATTAGATCCAAATATTTATTAATAAACTATGATCCACAAAGACACTCATAATAAAGTTGATTTATCCAAAGTGTGCCAACATTAGTCCCACACAAGTGTGTGCCTCCCTCACCAATGTTTCCAAGTCCCTCAAATTTCCCAATAATCCCCCTTAAAAGCACATAATGGATTTATTTCATATTAATTATTTCATATTAATTTCCCCCAAACACATAAAAAAGGAAAATAGAATTATTATAAAATGAATCAAGTCATTTTGTAATAATTGACTGCTAAAATACTTTAACCAAAATAAATAAGATATTACATTCATTACAGAAAATGTTTAAAATCCCTTAGTAAGCTAGCAGTAAACATGCCTTTATTTTTTGTTTTGGGCCCACACCAGCAATATTTAGAAATCACTTCTGGGAGGCTGGGAGATGCCATATGGGATGTCAGGTCCAGGTCAGCCATTTGCAAAGAAAATGCCCTATCCTCTGTGCTATCACTCTAGCCTCAACATACTTTTTTAAAAATCTAGTATAGAATAGCCATAAGCACCATCAGTGACTATCATATTGGAAAATTTGTCCTACCTGAAGAGAATCTCTTTTAAGGCTTTTTTTGCAAAACTAATTTCAGAAAAATAAATTTCCTAAAATATTGCTTGTCCGTGAGACTTTGAATTGTTCCTTCAAATATTAATGATAATCTAGCTGAATAGAGTACTTTTGGAGAGATTTTTATTTCATTGAGTTTTTATACTCTATTCCTTCACAGTTTTCTGCTTATAGTTATAAATGACTAATCAGTTATATATCTTATTATATTTATTTGTATGTAAGGTCCTTTTTTTGATCATGCTACTTTCAGTATTTTGATTCTTTGTCTGGATTTTGTCATTTTGAGGACAGTGTGTCTTGGAGATTTCTTAGTTGAGTTTATTTCCACTGAACTTTTCAGGTCTCTTGGATCTCAATACTTACAAGCCTCAATGCTGTGAAATTTTTATCATTGATTTCTTTAACTATTGTTTGTTCATCATAATTGCCATATTATTCTTAAGGGATTGCAATGATTCTTATATTATTATTCTTGAACTCATTGCATAAAATGAGCTACTGGTGTGCTATTTATTTTCAGATAATTTTCCAATTTTTAATGTTTTCTAGAAGTTTACTCCTTCTAATCTTGGAGTTCCTTGATTTTGTTCTGCTATTCAGAACTTAGATGGACTTTTATATCACCTACTATGTTTCAGTTCTTTAATTTCTGATAGTAATTGTTTTTCATTTTATCATTGATACTTGTGCTTTGATGACTACTTGTATTATAATTTATTTGAGCTCATTGAACATCTTTGTCATATTATCACTAAATTGTCTAAATGTTTACTGGTGTTGTTTTCATTTACATCTCCCTGAATATTAGTGATGTGGAGCATTTTTTTATGTGCCTTTTGGCCATTTGTATTACTTCTTTGACAAAGTGTCTGTTCATTTCTTCTCCCCATTTTTTGATGGTATTAGATATTTTTTTCTTGTAAAGTTCTGTCAGTACCTTGTATATTTTGGATATTAGCCCCTTATTTGATGGCTATTGGATGAATAGTTTCTCCCACTTAGTGGGTGGCTCGTGTATCCTGCACTATTTTCTTTGAGGTGCAGAAGCTCCTAAGCTAATATATTTCCATCTGTTTATCTCTTGTTTGGAGAGTGCTGTTTTCTCCTCAAAGATGCCTTTAGTATCAATGTTATGGAGTGTTTTACCTATGTGTTGTTCTATATACCTTATGGTTTCATATCTGATATCAAGGTCTTTATTCCATTTGGATTTTACCTTTGTTCATGGTGTTAGCTGGGGATCTGAGTTCGCATTTTTGCAAGTGGCTAACCAGTTGTACCAACACCACTTCTTCCCTATCACTATTTTTGTATAAAAAGGCCGTTGATTAGCATAGGGGTAGGGCATTTGCCTTCCATGCAGAAGGGTAATGGTTCGAATCTCGGCATCCCATAGGGTCCCCGGAGCCTACCAGGGACAATTTCTGAGTGTAGAGCCAGTAACCCCTGAGCACTGCTGGGTGTGATCCAAAAAGAGATAGCATGGAGGTAAGACATTTGCCTTTCATGCCAAAGGTCATCAGTTCGAATCCCAGCGTCCCATATGGTCCCCCGTGCCTGCCAGGGGCAATTTCTGAGCATGGAGCCAGGAGTTTCCCCTGCGCACTGCCAGGTGTGACCCAAAAGCCACACACACAAAAAGGCCATTGATTTTGCATGTTAATTTTGTAGCCTGCCACGTTGCTAAAAGAATCTTTTGTTTCTAGGAGCTTCTTGTAGAGTCTTTAGGATTTTTTTATGTAGAGTATCATGTCATCTGCAAACATTGAGAGCTTGACTTCTTCCTTTCCTATCTGGATTCCTTGATATATTTTTTTTGCCTAATCACTATATCAGGTACTTCCAATACTATGTTGAATAGGAGTGGTCAGAGAGTACACCCTGTCTTGTACAAGAATTTAGAGGAAAGGCTTTTAAGTTTTCTTCATTGAGGATAATATTTGCCATTGGCTTGTCGTAGATGGCCTTAACTATATTCAGAAAGGTTCCTTTCATTCCTATCTTGCTGAGATTTTTGATCAAGAATGGGTGTTGGACCTTATCAAATGCTTTCTCGGCATCTATTGATATGATCATGTGATTTTTATTTTTACTTGTTGTTGATGTTGTGTATCATGTTGATAGATTTACAGATGTTAAACCATGCTTGCATTCCTGGAATGAAACCTACTTGTTTGTAGTGAATGATCATCTTGACGAGGCATTAGATTTTATTTGCCAGGATTTTGTTGTGGATCTTTGCATCTGTGTTCATCAGAGATATTGGTCAGTAATTTTCTTTTTTGGCAGGATTTCTGGCTGTTTTTGGTATCAAGGTAATGTTGACTTCATAAACGCTATTTGGAATTGTTCTCATTTTTTTTTTTTTTAATTTCATGAAAGAGCCCAGCCAGGATTGTTAGTAGTTCCTCTTGAAAGGTTTGAAAGAATTTATTAGTGAATTCATCTGGGCCTGGGCTTTTGTTTTGGGACAGACATTTGATTACCATTATAATTTTCTCAATAGTGATGGGGGTGTTTAGGTATGCTACATCCTCCTTATTCAACTGAGGAAGATTATAAGAGTCCAAGAATTTATCTATTTCTTTCAGGTTCTCATGTTTATTGGCATAGAGTTTCTCAAAGTAGTCTCTGATTACCCTTTGAATCTCTGCAATATCTATAGCTATCCTCCATTTTCATTTCTAATATGGGTTATCAAGTTTCTCTTTCTGTATTTGTGAGTTTTGCCAATGATCTATCAATCTTGTTTATTTTTTAAAGAACCAATTTCTGTTTTTGTTGATCTTAAGGATTAGTTTTTGGTTTCCACTTTATTGATTTCTGTTTTAAGCTTTGTTATTTCCTTCTGTCTTCCTATATTTGGTTCCTTTTGTTGATCATATTCTAATTTTATAAGCTGCATCATTAAGCTATTCAGGTATGCCCCTCCTGCCTTCCTGATGTGTTCTTACAAAGCTATAAATTTTCCTCTCAGTACTGCTTTTTCTGTGTCTTATAGATTCTGATAGTTTGTGTTTTTATTGTTATTGTTATTTGTTTCTAGAAAAATTTTTATTTCCTCTTTGATTTCATCTCTGACCCACTGGTTGTTTAGTAGTAGGCTGTTTAATTTCCAGGCATTAAAGTTTTTCTTCCGTGTCCCTTTGTAGTTCACATCTAATTTCAGAGCCTTGTGGTCAGTGAAGGTAGCCTGCAAAATTTCTATCCTCTTGATTTTGTGGAGGTATGTTTTATGTAACAGCAGGTTGTCTTTATTTTGATGTTTGGGCAAAGAAGGTACCAGTGCTTATCAGGATATAAATGACTAGTGAATGAATATTCAATTTTATAAAAAATTATATATTAAATCATAAATACTTGTTCCTCTGTATCCCAATGAAGCAATCTCATTGGACACATCCTACGGAATGTATTATATTAAATATAACATACAATGCATAATATATACATATTCCTGTGTATATATTCCTCAGTATGTATCTTGAAGGGTGTACATATGTATATTGGGGGCTTCAATATATTTATTAATATTTCTCATAAAAGTATATTCTATAGAAGAAAACTTTATATCAGACCATGATAGCTTTGCAGTAATCTTATCTGTATCTATACTCTTTACTAACAATATTGTGCATAAGGGAGTTATGCTAGCATGTCATTTCCATATTTTAGCCAGTTTCTTAAAAATTTCAGTTTTCATAAAATATATTTTAAGTCTTTATGCATTATGTATGATATTTTATGACATTTAATCTTCCCTTTTTGTCCCAGGGTATAACTATAAATAGCCATAACATTTAGCCTTGGCTATTGAACAAGTATGAGGAAAATTTAGATCCAAATGGGAACCATTGCTTCATATTTCATGATTTGGTGTGCAATCTATGTTCTTAAATGTGTCTTTTATTATTATAAATATGCTTCTTTATGCTTAATTATGACACCCTCAAGAACAATTATTGCAATTGGGTTCATGGCACATTAGAATAAGTAAGTTCTATGTTTTAAAATAAATGAAATATTTATATTGTAGATGGAATATTAAATCACTTTCCAAGAGGTTTTAGCTTAGGCATATGATGGTCATATGAGGTTCATTATGAATTTATTATTAAAGTTGGTTAGTAGAAATTCAGTTTGTAGTTCAAAATTAAAAAATTGTGAACTAAATATAGTTTTGTGTTCTAAGGAAATTGTTATAACAAAATTAACATATTTGGGCAAGACATACAATACCTCCCAAACACTAGAGCTCTTTTCATACTTATTGCCATTGTGTAAGAAATTTTACAATTAATTGGAAAATTATCATATAAAATCTTTGCTCACCCTAGTGAAAGAGTAAAATAAAAATAAGATGACTATGATGGTCAAGTAAAAATTAGTATGAAAGTATGCTGATTTTAGTTTATCTTCATTGAATAAATGATTGTATTTTAAAAAAAAGTAAACTTTCAGCTATACAGTGTGAGATTAATTAATGATGGAAGATCAAAGAAGGGTCAAAATCAGTGATAATTGCAAAGACAGGCAAGGCCTAGTTCCAACACTTCATTAAACTTCTATTTTTATGGGGATTTCTTCATTTCCACTGGAATGAACAAGTCAGTATGCATGACTTGTTCTGCAATGAACTTTGATGAATTTTTCTAAGTACATTAAAAATGAGTTGCATCCTTCTCTTAATTTGAGAAATACCTTCCCCCATCCTCACCTACACTGATAAACCCTCTGATGCACATGTAAGAAGGCAGGGTTATGGGCATGAAGGACAATAATCTGTATGTATATAAAGTATATATTTTTTGCTTGTCAGTAATAACTCTGAACTGCCTACAGCATTCATCGTGCCTCTTAAAAGTCAGGTATTGTATTGAATTCAAAAATTCTCTTATGCTGAGCAGGGAAAGGGAAAAAAAAATCAAACACTTTCTGAATTGGGCCCAAATATCCAAGGTTAATTTTCTGAGAAAGCTGCAGCGGATAGATAAGGCCATCCCCTGCAAATTAGTTTTGCCTGCCTGGATTACAGCTAAATTTATGCAGCTTGCCTTATCCATTCGGAAGCGCTTCTGAAGTGTCGTAATTAACTGGCACACATAAAGTGAGCACATTTTCTGCTTGGTGGCGGCCATTCCTCATTTCATCACAGTTCTAACCCAAATGGAAAGGTAGTTTCTTATTTTTACTGTTAAAAATACACATCAATGCATTTTGTGTGTGTGCATACACACACACAAGCACAAACACACATACACAAACGAACCTTCTAATACTTTACTAGTTCTTGAAAGCAGTCCTAAAACAGCTTCAGAACAGTTTGAAACTTTAAAGAGGTAAAGTGAGCAGTTAGAAGTTTTTCTCAAAATCAAAGTAAGGTGAAAAGGCACCTTTAGTAAATGACAGAACTGTTTTTTAATGATACAAATTAGATTTCAACATTTATTTCTTTATATTTTTGATAATATAAAACTCAAAATCACCAAGACAAAGCTATAACCAATATCATTGAGCTCTCTTTAATTTGTATCTTGTCTTGCTCATTCTTTATATTTATATATAATTATTATATATAATATATGTTATATATAATTATTATATATAATTCCATGTCCATGTCCCATTCTCTAGCATCAATTCTAATATAACTTAAGTTTTAAAAATAGCCCAAAGAAAACATATGACACTGTTCTCATTTGGTGTTCAGTTTTTTACTCTTTTCTTTCTGTATAAATATATGTACTATGTTGAAATATGAAAATAATTATAGATATGAAACTTATAGGTGATTTATGTGTTGGTTAATAGCATCTCACCTATTCTTAACTAAAGGCTAAGGGCTAAAGCTGTCATTGTTTATTAAATGTCTATATAAATCTTTTTAAGAAGTTTTCTGACTTTGGTTAATTTTTTGAAAAATGCACTAGCTATTCTAGTGCATCTTTTTCAAAAACTCTATTGAGGAATTTATTTTATCTATAGACTATTAGATTTGCAGCCTGTAGGTGTTGATAAAGAATCTCACATGTCTAGGTTCATGAAGTTCTAGGCTGAGTATGATGCAAGTTTAGTAATAATCCTCAAAAAGCAAGGAGAATGATATTCTCTGTCCCTTACTCTTTTCTCATATTTTCTTTCTGTTTATGATTGAGATTATTATTATTATTAAATTAATAGTATATTAGTACTACTACTAGTAAATAAGTTAACATGTATAAAATGTTTAGGGCTTTTGCTGGGCTCAATAATTATAAGTGATAATTATTCTATTCTTGGTAGAATGTTGCTTCACCCAAAGGGCTAAGTACTTTCTTACTCATCCAGCCCTTACTCATTCAATTGAATCAAGGCAATGATTTTTCTCTCACCTTCCAGGTATAATTGATAGATCCTCTAGGACTATATTTTTCATTTTTATCATTCTTACCACATCTGCATATTTGATTCCATTTTCTAGAAATGTTTATTCTCTCACAAATAACCACTTTTGAGGAAAATAATATTCTAAATTCTTATGTGTATGGGAAACACTGAGTTCAAGGAAAATGTTATTTGATTGTAGAAGTTGTATAACAATAATTTAGAAAATGATTTTCTCATCTTCTTTATCCATGGAAACATGATCATGGTGAGATTGCCTTCACACCAGATTTTTATTTATTCAACTCTTATTGCCCACTTATAAAACAAACAACAATTTGCAAAAATCAACATGTGCGTCAAGTGTGGCAGTTCATTCTCCTTCAACCTATATCCCAATACTAGATACTAGAGCCTCAAGACTTTCACAGGTAAATTAAATATCTACCTTTTTTTGGCTTGTGGGGAAGAAAGAGTTTCCTCTTTGGTAACCTGTTAGAATTGAGAGGAATAGTCAGATGAAATGTTTTAACTCTGGTTCTATAAAGTAACTGATTTAATAAGTTAATAGCAAGAAAGTGTAATGTATTATCTCTAAAACCAAGTTTTATGTGGCTGTTCATTTAGGGGACTCCAAAAACTAGATTCTCCAAGGTCTTTGTCAGAGGTAGACTTCAAGCGACCTGGCTTAAATATTGTTGAATTAAGTGTTTTGAATAGCACATGATAGTTACTTAAAATTTAATATTAGCCAGAGTTCTGCAATTAAGATGTTATTCAAATTTTGTTGGCTTGATGAAGGCAACTGCTTTCTGAGAAACCAATTCTAGGACTTAGAAAGGTCAGTATTTAATGGCCAGTATCAAAAAGGTGAGATAATCGAAAAAACCTCTGTTATTGTTGAAATAACTCATTTTATTTTGTCATACTTCAATTATTTAGTGTGTGATTTGATGGTTATTTGATAACTGTATAACTTGAGCCTAGTGACGTCATTTATAACCCTTATGTAAAGGTATTACACAGATCTCTCTCTTTCTCTTAATAAAATTCAGTTAAAAGTACCTAAAGTTAATATCTCCACAGATAAGGAAACTTATCTGTTAAAACATGTGAAAATTTAGGTGTTTTCTTTAAAGTGTGTTAATTTTTATAAAATCGAGATAGCCTGGAACTAGGAAGTACTGACATATTTTAACACCTCCAGTGATTTCTAGAAACTGTACAGGATTAGTGTTTTATTTATTTTAAAAATGTTTTTATTTAATTAGAGAATTGCTATTTACAAAGTTATTGATAGTTGGATTTTAGGTTTATTGCAGTTTAACACTAATCCTTCCACCATTATTTCCATACTCCTTGTAGCCTCCCGTCTTCTTCTTTCACACCTTGATAGACATATTTCAAAGTTTGATGGTTGTAGTTTATATCTCATATTTTCAGTGTTGTTGAATCTGTGCTCAGTTTATGTATTTTTCACACTCTCCTACATCACCAGTATACTTGAGACCTCTGACCTGTTAAAACATAACCTTAGTTTATCATCTTTTTTTAAATATAAAATCTTTATTTAAGCACCATGATTACAAACATGATTGTAGTTGGGTTTCAGTCATAAACAGAACACTTCTCCCCTTCACCAGTGCAACATTCCCACCACCAATGCCCTGCCCCCCTCCTTCCAAACCCTGCCTGTATTAGAGACAGGCATTCTACTTCTCTCACTCATTAAGATAGTAATGAGAGTTGTAGTGCAGTTATTTCCCTAGTTGCACTCACTGCTCTTTGTGTTGAGTTTCATATTGTGAGTCGGTTCTTCCAGTCCTCATCTCTATTGTCTCAGGGCATTATTACAATAATGTCCTTAATTTTTCCTAAGGCCCATAGATGATTGAGACTATTCTGTGCTTATCTTTCTTCCTCAAACTTATTTCACTCAGCATAATAAATTCCATGTACATCCACATATAGGAAAATTTCATGACTTCATCTCTCATGACTGCTGCATAATATTCCATTGTGCATGTGTACCACAGTTTCTTTAGCCATTCATTTGTTGAAGGGCATCTTGGTTGTTTCCAGTGTCTGGCTATTGTAAATAGCACTGCAATGAATATAGGTGTGAGGAAGGGATTTTTGAATTGTAGTTTGTGTTCCTAGGGTATATCTCTAGTACTTGTATAGATGGATCATATGGGAGCTCAATTTACAGTTTTTTAAGAAATCTCTATATTGTTTTTCATAAAGGCTGAACTAAATGACATTCCACCAGCAGTGAATGAGAGTTCCTTTCTCTCCACATCCCTGCAGGCACTGATTGTTCTTGTTCTTTGTGATTTGTGCCACTCTCTGTGGTGTGAGATGGTACCTCATTGTTGTTTTGATTTGCATCTCCCTTATGATTAATGATGTGGAGCATCTTATTCCATCTTCTTGATTTTTTTCTTCTTCTCTATTTTTTGTCCTCTTCCTTATTTTTGCATGCCAAGGCTAATCTACTCATCCCATTTTATTATATTACATATCCTTTTCCATTTATTCTATAAATCACAGATAAGTGAGATTAACCTGTGTTTGTACTTCTTCTGTACTTCACTCAATATATATTCCAGTTTTAACCAGGTTTCAAAAAGAAAAGAAATATAACAAGATTAGAACTATAGTTGTAAAAGATGGAAATTCATTTTTGTGTTTTTCAGGGCTAGACACAACTGTTTTAACATACATTTGGCTCACTCATCTATAGGATATAAAAATTCAAAGCAAGTGAACAGACAAAACTAAAAGAAAGCAAGCCCTTAGATATGATCATGATCTGATGTTACCATAAGACAAGAAGGAGAGGCCGAGAAATGGTGATGGAAAAATATTGGTTCCCTAGCATTAGATATGTAGCTAACATATTTCATAGAGGTGTCTAATTTTATTCCTAAAACACACAATTTTGAAAAATCAATTTGCTTTAATAAAATTATATAATTAATACAAAAAATAAAATTCTTAAAAACTTTCTAAATATGCTCAATCATTTTTCTTTTTCTTTTTTTTTTATGGTTTTTGGGTCACACCCGGCAGTGCTCAGGGGTTATTCCTGGCTCCAGGCTCAGAAATTGCCCCTGGCAGGCACAGGGGACCATATGGGACGCTGGGATTCGAACTGATGACCTCTTGCATGAAAGGCAAACGCCTTACCTCCATGCTATCTCTCCAGCCCCGCTCAATCATTTTTCTACTTATATATTTTTAAATCAAATCATATATTTAAAGTGTTCATAATGTTAATTTGATGTATATTTTTTTATTTTAATTATGACAACAAAGATGCAAAGAAAGAGGACAGGGTAAAGTTACAGTGGAAGCCCAATCACCCATAAACAGAATTCTTGGTAGTCCCATCAATGATATCCCAGCCTTGAAGTTTCAGCCAAAGAACATTGAGAAAAACAAAACTGAACCCATGTACAATACAATTACTTTGTCCCTCAAATCCCCAGTTGTAGTACATACTATTTCTTAGCAGCACACAATATAATCTAAAGACATTAGACTTATGTAACTCCTTAAATATTGAGGGCAAAGTACATTTATCTAGTTCCATGCACATGCTTACTAGTTTAAGTTAACCTCAAAAGTTTTAGTGGGTTGTTTTTCTTAAGGGTTGGAGTCAAGGGAACATAGTAAAAAACGGTATTAAAGTGGCATTTGTTTGCATAGGCCCACCAAAACATAAGGGACATGGAAAGACAAATTATGGTCTAAATACAAGGAGACCCTACCCCTGAAGTTTCCTGGTACAGGACTGACTCTAGGCTCCAGGCAAACTAGTTTGTCCAATTCAAGTCATCGTCTGTAGTGGCAATACACCTCCATTCCTCACATAGTCTCTGTTGTTGGTCTCATGCTTCTGTATTAAAGATCCTGGAGTCTGCATATCCCATATTGCAGTCAGGATGGTGCAGAGCATCCTCTCGTTTCACCTCACACTTAAGGGGCAATAGAGAGAACCATGTCCTGTAGAGCAGGTCATTGTTGTTGTCAAGTCTTCTCAGTGTAAATGGAAGTCTCTTTTTAGGAGGTCGATGTCAGACCCTTGGTAGTGTCTTTCCTGGTAGAGGACTGCTTCCAGTTGTTGCTATAAAAGACCTTGGATGTTTCGTAGATAGCTTGCCTGGTTCCAGCGTGAATGGAGGATGCCCATTCTTCTGAGGCCTGTGCCAGGTCATTATATCAATGTTCAGGGTGTAAGGTACATTGTACTGAGATTTATTAGATAAGAACTTATCTGTATGTATAATGTTTTCCCATTTTAATGTGTCTATGCAAACAAGGATCAATGCCATGAAGCGTTATTGGTGCATCTGGAGGCAATAGGAACAAGACCAGCAATTTCCATGACATAGTTTAATCATAGGCATCAAACTGAGGGACAGTTCCACCAACAATCCTTACTGAACAGCTTACAAAGAAAAGACAAGATGAAAAGTGGATAGAAACATCATGGTAGAAGAATATTTAGAGAGTTACAGCAGTTAAAGAAAATACCCATAAAATATTCAAAAGATATATGTGTTCAATATGTGTTCAATTTGTGTCCTTCTAAGTAGTTCTGGGATTTGTTAGATCTACTGTATGTCTTTGGTCAGAGATTAGAACTGTGTGTTACTGAAGTTAAGAAGTGTAAATCTGGGGTACTGATGGTTGGGAGGAGTATATGTTCGCATGGGGGCAAAATGTAGACTGGTATGAAATTGCCAGTGACAGCCTGAGTATAGCTGAGCAGCTATCTGCCACCCCCCAGATCAAACTCCACCCCCTAAGCCAACCTCTGGAGCCGGCCTGGGAGTGGGGAAAACCCAGGGTGCCCCATCAGCTCCTCCCAGGAACCCACCTGGAGATCCGGAGGAAAGGGGGAGAGGGGGGTCGGGTGACCCAGGTCCGGGCCCCCCTACCCTAGGCCGGGTCAAGAGGCCCCTGGCACATGCGGAGGTCTGCCAGGTGCCCGCCCTGCTGACTAAAAATCCTGTTCCAGGAAGGGAGGGAGACCCTCCCAAGCCCGAAGGACAGGGATTTAAGCCCCACCCTCTGATGTATATTTCTAATGAAGTCTACTCAATCTTAAGTTGTTCTTTAGAGAATGTCACATAGTTTTTCTTTCCCCAATCCAATCCTCTTCTTTCTTCTCACAAGGATGTGAGATGACAAAATATTACAGACTTTTTTTTTTTTTGGTATACACCAATGGTGCTCAGGGTTTACTCCAGTCTCTATGCTTAGGGTCACTTCTGGGGACCAAAAGACCATAGTGTAATGTCAGGATCAAACTAGATTGGTAGCATGAAATGCAAGCACGAATACTTGTATTATTTCTCTAGGACTTGAGTTCTTAATAATTATTCTTTCTGTACAATAAAAAATCAATTACTCCCATTGTATCTTAAGTAGGAGAAATATTTATTTTTCTCCCAAAGATAATCTCAGGGCAAAAGAGAGTGAACAATTTTGAATTATTATCTGAACTGACCTTGGTAGGCCACACTTAGCATTTGTTCTAGTACCAGCTGGCAGCAGCAACAATTTCTTAGTGTTGATGGACATATGCTACAAATTTGAAGATGAATAATATACACTTACCTACTCAATTCCTTGAGATTAATTATAGCCCGCTCTCTAAAGGAAAGATCTTTGGTACATCTCTTTTCTTGGCCCACTATGGACTTACGACATATTTAGTTCTTTTTAGTCAGTGAAAGTGGATTCCTGCAGCAATTGTGATCAAAGTTTCCTGATATTTCATTTGTGGGAAATCTTATTATGATCTGATTGTTTTTTTTTTTTTTTTTGCTTTGCCTTTGTGTTCCTTTTGTATTCACTTACTAGGACCATATAGCCTCTATTTAAAGGATATATCCTTTTTAGGCTTGGGGAAAATGACTGATTCATGAGGGGAATGTGATCGTGTCTTGATGCCTCATAATCATCTCACAGGGGTCCTCAAACTTTTTAAACAGGGGGAAAGTTCACTGTCCCTCAGACCATTGGAGGGTCTGACTATAATAAAAACAAAACTTAAGAACGAATTCTTATGCACACTACATATATCATATTTTGCAATGAAGAAACAAAACAGATACAAATACAATATGTGGCCCACGGGCCATAGTTTGAGGACCACTGATTATTGTTTGTGCTCATGCCAGTTTTCGTAAAATAAGATATTATTTTATTTATGTAACAACAATATCTCACTCTCTCCCCTTGTTCATACATGCTGTTCTTGGTCCTTGCTTCTTTTCTTGTTCTCAAATATCTATGTTATTACCCAGTCTAATGCTCTGGTATGTTTTGCTGCATATCCTTTGCAAGGTAAAACTTATTTTTCTGAGCATCATAATAAAGGGAGAGTTTAGCTTAGGTTTAAGATTAGAAACCTCCATTTAGATACTAGGGTCCTGGTTCTGACAGTTGTTGCTAAAGTAGTACTAGCAAGACTTGCTGAGACTTATAAAATGCTTTAAAGGTCATGTGTTTTGGAACCCCAGTTCTAATACAGCATCACTAGATGTGCTGTTTATGTTACATAGCATCCAGGTTTCCCAGTCATTTTTTTCTAGAAGTCTGGCCAATTTTCATGTCTACATTTTCCCAGTAGAAAATATGTGAAAACTGTTTCAGTGTTAAGTTACATGGTCCATTATTCTCTCCTTCTCTTTTTGCAGTCTTGGCAGCTAAATTCCTTTCTCTGAGTTTTGGATCTGGGGCAGGTGTTCTGTATTTACAGAATGATGAAAAAGAAAAGCTATTCATACTGTGTGATTAGTGTCTTTACTTGCTAAGAACACATTATCTCATTTAATTTCTTTTTCTTTTTGGTTATTGAGTCACACCCAGCAGTGCTCAGGGGTTACTCCTCGCTCTATGCTCAGAGATAGTTCCTGGCAGGCTCGGGGGACCATATAAGATGCCAGATTCAAACCACTGTCCTGCATGCATGATATCTCTCTGGCCCCCCCTCATTTAATTCTTTTAACATTTCTTACTATATAGAAAAAAATGAGGGTCAAAGAGTCTGCAATCTAATAGAGAGCCCTTGAAAAAAATTCCTCCATTTTTCTTTATATATTCCTCTTCAGAGAGTTCTGGGTCAAAATGCAAATTAAATTCCCTGAGAAAAGTTCCCTAAGGTAAATATGCAAATGTGCTCTAATTATGGCCATGTATTACATATGAATATGCCCTTCCTTCTAGCAGAATTGGTTTCTGTTATTAGATATTTCCATATGTTAAATATTTATCATTGTTTGATAAGTTAACATGCTACAAGGGATTATTGCCTTTTCTTTTAAGTTTTTCTTACCTTAACATAGTGGAGACTGCATAATCAGATCACTGTAGCTATCTTTAGTTGTAACAAAGTTTCAGTTACACAGAAAATATTTGCATTGGAAACATTCATTAGGCAATCATAAAATTGTTAACAAAAATCAGAATATTAATCTTTAAAAACTGTCATATAGAAGTTGGGAAATATAATGTAGAGTTACAAAATTTGAAGATGATAGTTATATTAAATAATTACTCTGAGATATTTTCCAAGGCTCAAGCAAAACAAAATTTTATGCCAGAAATAATACAATAATGAAAGTTATAAATTATATAAGAATATATTATTCATCAGTAAAAAAAGGTATGTGGATATTTGATTATGAAACATTTGAATTATAAAGTTTTTCTTTCTTTTATTATCTTTTCTTTTTCCTTCTTTCTTTTGTTGTTTTTCTTTTCTGAATACATATACTCTTTTCACCACTGTTTTACCAAGTAGTTAATGTCTAAATAGTCTAAAAAGACTATTTTTTTTAATAGAAAAGGGCCTGTATGGCAATTTTGATGCATAAAATACAGCAAGAATGAAATTAGATTGTGTGACATACACCTCTTTTCCTTAAGAAACACATAGCAGCCCAGGGGGTGACGGAGGAGGATATGGGAGGTAGGACTGGAACCGAGGTGGAGGGAGAACAATTTGGTGATGGGAATTCCCCTGATTTAATGTTAATATGTACCTAAAATATTATTGCCAATGATATGTAAGCCACTATGATTAAAATAAAAATTACATTTTAAAAAAAGAAATACATAAAGAGTCAGTCACCCTGTGGAGAACCCTAGTAGGGGTCTTGTGAAAAGAGCTCAGGAAGATGTGAAAGACAGTAGAGTTACCTCAACAGTGTCAGCCCTGCATATTAGTTTTTTCTGTATGAAGAGCTATTGGACAATTACGATTTCTTTTCTATAAATCCAAGGTGCTCTGTCATAGCACAGAAAAATATTTGGGAGTCAACTGAAACATATATTTTGTTCATCAAAACTGTTGAAAAATTTTTTATTAAAATTGAACTAATATAACTGTCACCTTAACAGTTGTATCCATAGCATAACCCAAAGAAGTGATTTTTAATCCTAGGAAGAATGAGGAATCTAATTAAAAATATCAAACCATTGTGTTATATAATTGATATTTAATATTTAAAATATTTAACATGATTTTAAAAATTATGTTATAAGATTTATGTCACTTTTGTTACTCCCACTTAAATATAAAAAGTTTATTGGTCTTATATACTTCACTTAAAATATTATTTGTCTTATATATAAGGAAACAAAGAATTGACCCATTTTCTTTTTGGTTTTTGGGCCACACCCGGTGACACTCAGGGATTACACCTGGGTATGAACTCAGAAATCACTCCTGGCTTGGGGGTTCATATGGGATGTTGGGGGATCAAACCAAAGGTCTGTTCTAGGCAAGGAAGTCACCCTACAGTTTGTGCCACCGCTCTGGCCCGAATTGACCCCTTTCTTTTTTTTATAATATAAATTTTTATTTTGATCATAGTGGCTTACATATTGTTGACAATAATATTTTAGGTACATATTTACATAAAATCAGGGGGGATTCCCATCGCCAAATTGTCATCCCTACGCCTCCGTTTCTATCCTACCTCCCTTTTCCTTTTCCCTCACCCCAGGGCGGCTAGAATATGTGGTCCCCTCTGTATCTAACCCACTACTTAGTAGTCTTGCACCTGTTTGGTCCTGATGCCTCCCTTATTTCCCCCTCTATCTGGAGTCAGGACTAGCTAGTTCAAGTTGCGTGGTTTTGTTTGAAGGAGAAAAAAGCAATAAACTGGGGTAAGAGTCTAATACCCCGAAAATGGGCGGAGTCCTTCTAAAGGCTCTCATCATCACTCTGGGAGATGGAGAAAAAGTAGGTGAAACACTCCACTAGTACCAAAAGAAGTGTCAAATATCCAGTGAGGGCTCCAGCTATATCGATAAGCAGCACACAGAGCAGACAAAACAAACAGACAAACAAGTAGAAAAAAAAATAAAACAAAAACAGACAAACAAAAATCACGCCATGGTCTTGAATTAAGAAACATGGCATAGCACATAACGAAAGAGAAGAAAGGAAGAGAAAAAAAAAATAAGTATAATTGGGGACTACACTTCCAATAATCACACCCAAACAGAGAAATCGACCAAAATAGATTGGTAAATCAAAAATAATAATAACAATAATAAATGAAGGTAATATATATATATTTATATCAAAAAAAATAACCAAGGTTTTGTGCTTCTTGTATTTTTGTTTTTTTCCCTCCTGCACTGGCACAGTAAATATTGGGGTCATTCGAAAAAGAATTTACTTGGCCTAAGAGATATGGGATTTCTCCGTCCTTGGAGCATACTGTCATGGGATCAACTCTAGACATTGCTCAGGATCCTTTACTTTCCCGGTGGTGTTTTGTTTTTTTTTTTTTTTCCTTTGGTGTGTGGAAGACTTCTGCTCTGTGTTTAGAGGTCTCAGTATCTGTACAGATCCTGAGGTGGGACTTATGATGAAGTCAGTCTTTGTGGTTCTAGAGGTTCTGTTACCTCAGTGTCATTTTAATCCATCTTCTGTGGTTGATGATCTTGGTCTTTGCACTGAGCCTAGGGTGGCACCTAGGATAGCGTCTTTCTTTGTGCTCCCAAAAGCCCCATTCCGTTACAATTGTCTCTGCCGGGTCTTTGGGGCTGGGGATCATGATTCTTGTGCAGGTCATAGTTCAAACCCTAAACTAGGGCTTATTTATTGGTCTCAAGATGTATACAGTCTGGTCGTGGATCAAGCAGCCAGTCATCTGTAAATCCCGATCTTGGGTTTTTGTCCTACCAAAGGGAGCCAAGACTTCTGGTTTTGTCTTGTCGTTAGTTGGTAAGGTAGGCTAATCTGCTCTAAGGTCAAGATGATCGCATATAAGATCAGGATATCATGTTAGAGCTGGGCCTTGTTGTTGGTCTGGTCGTATTAAGGCCGTCCTGGATGGAGTTTGTTTCCTGCAGCTGTTGTGGAGAGCTGTGCCGTTTCTATGTCGGGGATCCAGGGTTCAAGGCTGGATGAATGGTATCTAATCACCTGAGGTCTAATTTGATTCCACATGACATATTTTCAAGGCAGGAGATATCCCTATATTTTAAATAACTATGAGTTCCTATCTCTAGTAGATAAGAGCTCTCTTTTATTTTTTTTAAATGTAAAATTTCCCCTTTACTTAGTGTGCCTTTGTAGGGGGAAGTGGTGCTACATTATAATGTCTGTGTATTCGTGGGTGGACTGATGGGATAACAGTCACAGGTCACATACCAAAAAACGAAGAGAAAAACAAAAGGGGGGGAGGGGATTGAAACTGTATGTGCTCACAAATATATATGAAGGACAAACATTTAAAAAAAAAGATGAATAAATAAATTAATAAAAAAAAAAAAAGAAAAAAAAAGAAATAAAATGAGTTAGCGAAATTTTTATGGGACCAAAGTGGTGCAAAAGACTACCTTACATTTGGGGGAGGGCAGGTAAAGAGGTGGTATATTACAGGTCTTATGCCTATGTTGGAAGTACAGTTTTTCCCATTGTCTTTTGGGTTTTTCTTGTGGTGTGTGGGTTCCCGGGCATCTTCCTAACCCACCCCCTGACCTTCTTCAGATTGGTAAATATTTGCGGCAGGGGGGTCTTGGAAGAGTTCATGCATTGGGGATACTTTTGGATCTAGGCCCGGTTTCAAGGAGCAGTTCGCGTTAGGGGGAGTTGGTCGGGAGGGCCTCGCAGCATGAGTCCATAGGGGAGTTGGCTGTCTTTTCTTTCAGGAGACGAGGTGTGGTTTTATCTGGGTGTCCTCTCGCCTGGGTGCTGGGTACTGGTTCGTTGGGTAGGAGGCGATCTTGATGCCTAATAGAATAAGGACTGGGGGTGAAGAGTTTTAATATGGTGGGAGATCTGGATGGGATTGAGGGGTGAGGGGATAGTTGGATTTCCGGAGGGGGGAAAGGGGAAGGTGTATGGGAAGGGTTTGAAGGGAGAGAAAAGAGAAAATACCTTAGAGAGAAAAGGGGGGGAGAAAGGGAGAAAAGTTATGAGCAGAATAGAAGAAGAAAAAGAAAGAAAAAAAAAGTAGTGAGAAGAGGGGAGAGAATAGCAAGGGAATGCTGGTTTGATTGAATGTGTTCGAAGAATAGAGCCTGTAGTTTAAGTCTGTACGTCTCAGGTACTGCTTCAGTGGTCTGACTGGTCACGTGCTTCAATTCCTAAATGAAGGTATTACCTAGAGATATAGTGTATGTTAAAGAGTTTTCTTGTGGCCATCTCGTAGTGCAAGCAAGGTATGGTATCCCGTGTGGTATCCCGAGTTGCCACCTTAGTTTGTCCGCCCTTTGTATCCAAGGGCACCTGTGGGCAGAAAAGCTGAGAGGTTATTTAAAGTATAGTAAGATAAAGGCATTAAAAGGTAGTGTTATGGTATGTTGCCATTGTAGTCCGTGATTTCCCTTGGTGTTCTATACTTGTGTTCCTGTATATGAACTCTAAGGGATTATTGTGGACCTTTGTTGTAGAAGTCTGATTACATACCTGCTCTCTCTATGCTGCCGTTTCTGTTGTTGCTGTTTTCTTTGTGGTATACTTTGTAGTCAAGAGTTTGCGTTGTTCCTTTTTCATGTATTTTGGACACTGCTCCCACGTCTATGCTGACTATTACAGTGTTAGGAGTTTCTACCCTGTTATTTGATAGGATTTAGTTGTGTATAAACTCTGTGTTCTAGGTGTTTCAGAATAGTGCTACCATTCTGTGTTTATCTTTTGTCTTCTGACTTACTTCGTTTAACATAACATGATCTAGGTCCATCCATGTTGCTGCAAAGTCTGTGATTGTATCGTTTCTGACTGCCATGTAATATTCCATTGTGTATATGTACCACATCTTAATGATCCATTCATCTGTTGTTGGACATCGAGGTTGGTTCCAAGATTTGGCTATTATACTGAGTGCTGCAATAAATAGTGGGGTGCATATATATTTTGGAATGAATGTCCTTCCATCTTGTGGGTATATGCCTAGTAGAGCAATTGCTGGGTCAAATGGCAGATCAATTCTGAGTTCTTTGAGCACTCTCCAGACTTTTCTCCATAGATGTTGGACTAGGGGGCATTCCCACCAGCAGTGGATGAGAGTTCCTTTCATACCGCATCCTCGCCAACAAAGGTTGTTTCCATTATTTTTGATGTGAGCCAACCTCACTGGTGTAAGGTGGTATCTCATTGTTGTCTTGATTTGGATCTCCCTGATGATGAGTGAAGGTGAGCATGTTTTCATGTGTTTGTTGGCCATCCTTCTGTCTTCCTCAGAGAAGTGTCTATTCATTTCATCTCCCCATTTTTCTATGGCTTTATTTGGTTTTGAGGGGCTCAGCTTTCTGAGTGCTTTGTATGTTCTAGATATCAGCCCTTTATCTGATATGTCAAGTGAGAAGATTTTTTCCCATTCTGTTAGCTGTCTTCTTGCATTAAGTAGGGTTTCTTTTGCCATGCAGAAGCTTTTTAGTTTGATGTAGTCCCATTTGTTTATATTTGATGCTAACGTTCTTGCCATTGGTGCTCCGTTCTCAAAGACCTTTTTGATATATAGGTCTTCGAGTGTTCTGCCTATTTTATTCTCGATAAACTTTATAGATTCAGGTCTGATTTCAAGGTCTTTGATCCATTTTGAGTTGACTTTTGTATAAGGAGTGAGGTATGGGTCACCGAATTGACCCCTTTTTAACAAAAGGTAATATTTTTGAATCGAAAAGTTTCAACTATTTTAAAAGTTTGAGATTCTTTTAATTTACAAATACAGATTAAATGTTTTAAGTTGCTTTGTGAAATTTCTAATCCCAAATATTAAAGTTTCTTTCAAACTAGAAAATCTTGCTAAATTATTTTAATAATCATAAGAAATCTGTAAGCTGAAAGCTTAAGAAAAGCTTTCTAAAATGTGTGCTTAAGCAATCAAAAATTTTCAAATGAAAGTAATCATATGACTAGATCTTTATTATCTTAAAAACTACTCTCAAATTTACTAATATATTCATAACAGTAAGAAATTAATTTTATGTTCACGCCTAGACCAATCACTACTAAGGGTAATGTGTTCACAGTGACCATTTTAGACCTATCATTTTACCATAGGGACAGGGAGAGAGGATTCCCTAATCTTAGATCATAGCTCATGTTAATAAAATTAGCTCATTTATCACAACAAGAAATTTATGGCAGGTATATTCAAGATAAAAATATCAATAAAATTTCTACTTTTAATTCCCTTGGATAAATAATGTGATCTAGGAAATGCTCAATATTATAATTTTAAATGTAACCCTTTGATAATATTGCATTCTTTAGTAAATAAATACTATGACTTCCAAAATTGACTTATTTGCATCCATGTCAGTCACTCTGATATTTGCTTATTTAGGTTTTAGTGTTATACTCAATCAAATATTTTTATGAGCATATGACATTTTATTTTTCTTACCTGAAATAATGTAGAATCTTTTATCTTGGTTATCATAATAGTTAAATCTGAAAAGGATTTATAAAATTTTTTATAAAAGGATTTATTAAAATATGCCAATATAAACTACATGGTATAACAGATACATGAAGAAATTAAGGTCTGAGGTTCTTAGTCCTAGTTCTTAGTCCTTAGTTCTTAGTCTTAGTCCTAGGTGAATTCTTCCCCCTTTCCTTTGTGTAGTGCATTTCTCTGAGCAGTTCATCTATTGCTACAAATTTGAACAAATTTGAAATTCTACTGGAAAGGGTGAAAGGAGGGCAGGGGAAGGTCATTGGTTCAATTGCCACAATCTTTGAAATAGATAAGCTTAATTGACTGCAAAGTATATTAGGTTTTTATTGTTTGCTTTGATTGATATTAATGGTGAAGGCAGTTAAATTTCTATTTACTAAAATAAGTGCTAAATGATGTTTTATCATATACATGTATGAATAAAGAATTAACTTACTTAGATATTTAATTGTTTTTAATGGGGCAATAAGACCAGGCAATCCATTGTAAGCTAAATAGATGGTTTAGTCTTTGTCAGTAGAATTGCTTAGAAATGATAAATGTGAAGTACATTAAAAAATACATAGTGACAAGAGCTTAACAGCCTAATTGATATAACAGACTAAAATAATTCATTTCTATCATATTATCCAACCATCAATCTAATTCAGTTTTTTTCAATGCCTACATATGCAAAGCACAGAAAAAAAAAGCTCTGCCAAAGAGATGTGTCAATGGAGTAGAGTACATGCATTGCTTGTAGGAAGTCTGGTTTGATTGTTAGCATTACATATAGTCCTTTGAGCACATCCAGGAGCTACCCTGAGCAATAATAAGCTGGGAGTAGTTCCTGACCATCACTGGGTGTGACCTAAAAATCAAACAACAAAATTATAGTCAATTTTTTATATTTTAATATATTATAATTTTATATAATTATATTATAATTATTTTATATTTTTATAGTCAAAATTTTTAGTTTAGAAAGATAACTTACACAAAGCTAAAGAGATAGTTTCAGATACATGTATATGTAGAGTGCATTGAAATAGACTTGAAGTTTAAAAAGAAATCTCATGCAAGATTGTAGAGATGGTACCAATACATAGAATATATAGAGCATATATAAATCCACTTTGTATTATGTGTATAATATATACAGAAAATGAGTGAGATGGTGCATTGATCTGGATAACTTAAAGACTGAGTCAATGGAATGCTATATTTTAAATAAATAAAAACCCAAGAAAAAATAGTTTCAATAAGATGTAGTCAAGAATGCTCAAGTGTGAAAATAGGTAAAATAACTTGCCCAGGTGTAAAAATAGCTAGAATATTTTTTTCTTAAAATTTTGAAAATAATGAATGTATGGGGGATTGGAGTCACATATAAACAAATAAACAACTTTTTAATTATTATATAAAATTCACTTAAAATAGAAAGATTCAAATAGTATGACTGATATTAATATTGATTTCATTTTTTTTATTTAAACACCTAACTGGTATAATTCATGTAATATAGTTTGCTAATAGTATTAAACCATATAATGATTAAAATATATATATATATATTTTTGTTGTTTTTTTTTTTGTTTTTGGGCCACACCCGGCGGTGCTCAGGGTTTACTCCTGGCTGTCTGCTCAGAAATAGCTGCTGGCAAGCACGGGGGACCATATGGGACACCGGGATTCGAACCAACCACCTTTGGTCCTGGATCGGCTGCTTGCAAGGCAAACGCTGCTGAGTTATCTCTCCGGGCCCGATTAAAATATATTTTTAAAGGAGCATTTTAGGCTATGAGTGAAAGATTGATTATTTTCTGTGATTTATAATTTATTCATTGATCTTAAATAAAATACCATCAAATCTAAAATGTTTCTCTAATCTTAATAGGAATTAAGCTCTATTCTATGAAGGTTCAATAGAAATATATGATCTTGAATTAAGGATTATTCTTCTACATTTCCAGATATAGGTTGGTGATACCAATTTAAACAATGTCTTTTGAAAGTTAGTATATAAATAATATAATTATTCATTTTAATATTTAAAAGGCTACATAATTTTTGAAATACTCCAATCTGCCCATATTTTGTGGATACTCTCCTGCTTAATGTTTCTTCCCTCAGATGTTTATGAACTGTGCAAAGTTTAATTACCATTAAATTAAAAGAAGCATACTTGTAAATCCATGCTAATTTTCTAAAATAACAAACACAATTTAGTAATTTTGTGTATAAATTTTTTTGATTTCTTAGTAATCTATGTCATTTTTTAAAACCAGTTTAATCTGTTAAATTAACAGAGAAATTAACAAATAAAACACATCAAATAAAACCAGATAAAGATAAAGACTAGATCAAAACATAAAGGGAAAACTATATGTAAAAATGTAAAATTCTGTATATCAATGACATAAATCTAATATGAACAGTAACTGATAATCTTTTAAATATTTATAGTAGTACTTTTCAGACTGTGAGTATGTAGCACATATAATGGATGATCATATTCAGCAGGAGTTTTTAATGTGAATTTAGGAATTTAGTGTGAAATACTCATTAGAGAATATTCAAAATCACAAAGGGCAATTGAATAAATTGTCAACTTGAAAAAATTTCTAGTTTTAATAAATATAGTTTGAAAATTAACCAAATTAAGTATAATGTTTTAGTATATTTGTCCCCTCAATATTTCCATAAATAAATTAATATATGTTTTATTTTATCTAGGATGACTTTAAGTAGATAGATAGACAATGTAAGTTTTCTTTGCATTACATGCTTTAATGCTCAGGGCTTACTACTGACACTATGTACTCCAGGATCACTACTGTTTGGTCTCAGGAGCCTTTAGAGGAAACTGGGGATCAATTCTGGTTGCCTGTGTGCTAGGCAAGTGCCCTACTCCTTTACTATCTCTCCAGTTTCATATGTCACGACTTTTTAATTATTTAATTTCTGACTCCATAATGTGTGACAATCTTACCAGGTTATGTACTTTCCTTCCTTATGTGTGGCAGAAACCTTTATAGACACTGTGAAAAATAGAGGATTTCAATTGTTAAGTCCAGAATCAAGCTTACATCAAGGCACTGAACTTCAAAACCAATCTTGATAATGTAATAGCAAAAGGGAGGTTTATTTTCCAGCTAGCTGGGGTCCAAGCCTGTCCAAAGCAGTGGACTTGAGTGAGACAAGGATCCCAAATCAAATATTTGAGCAATATATGTAATGTTACAATGTTTAACTTTCTTTTTGGAACCTGTATCATGACCTTAACCTCTTATTATTTAATTATTTTACCAGCCATATTGGTGGGAACATCTCCTATCAGTGTTCCTAAGGGACACTAGCCCACATCTTGGGACATTTTGGTGAGAATATCTTGTGCTAGCCTCTAATTCAAAAAGGGTGGGGTATTTGACAACTGTTTTTTCACACAAAATAAGTATGTGAATTATGCAAAATGTTGCATTCTTGTGATCACTGAGTACTTCTTGAAATATCTTGAATATAATATAGACAGTTCTTTAGATGAATGAAATGCTAAAGTTTCTTTTTTATCTTAATAATATTTTTAATTAAACACCATGATTACAAACATGTTTGTAGTTGGGTTTCAGTTATAAAAATGAACACCCCCTTCACCTTTGCAACATTCCCACCACCAATGCCCTCATCTTCCTCCTCCCCCTGCCAGTATTCATACAGGCTTTCGTTTTTCTCTCACTCATTACCATTGTCATGATTGTTGTTAGTGTAGTTATTTCTCTAACTGAACTCACCAGACTTTGTGGTAACCTTCATATCATGGGCAGGTCCTTTCAGCCCTCATGTCTATTGCCTCTGGGTATTATTACAATAATGTCTTTAATTTTTCTTAAATCCCATAGGTGAGTGAGACTATTCTGTATCTATCTCTTTCACTCTGACTCATTTCACTCAGCATAATAGTTTTCTTGTCCATCCATGTAAAGGAAAATTTCATGAATTCATTTTTCCTGACAGCTGCATAGTATTGCATTGTGAATATGTATCACAGTTTCTTTAGCCACTCATTTTTTGTTGGACATCTGACTGTAGGTGTGCAGAATGCATTTTTGTATTGTGTTTTTGTGTTCCTAAGGTATATTACTAGGAGTGGTATAGCTGGATTATATGGGAGCTCTATTAGGTTTTGAGAAGTTTCAATATTATTTTTCATAAAGGCTGGACTACATGACATTCCCACCAGTAGTGATGAGAGTGGAAGATGCAGCTCATGACATGAAGCTCACCACAAAGAGTGATGAGTGCTGTTAGAGAAATAACTACATTGAGAACTATCCTATCAATGTGAATGAATGAGGAAAGTAAACTTTTAATTAATATTTTGATGTTTGAACCACACCCAGTAATGCTTAAACTATTTTCAATACTCTTGTCAGTTTTCAGGGGTCTATGTGGTGCTGACATTTAATCTTAGCCTTCTGCTTCTAAAGAATAAATTTTATCCTATGAGCTATCTCTCCAACTCTACTTATTTAAAAAATACAGGGAAGTGCATCTTACCAAAGTAAAAGTTCTAATCTCCAGTTTTTAAAATTATAAACTGGAGCATTTTTACAGATTGAAGTATCAAGAATTATCTTGATCTCTTAAATTGAAAGCAGCATTCCTCAGCTGGGGCTACGTAGTCCAAGGGAGCCACAGGTAGAAAGCACATAAATGATGGACCATAGTCAAAATCTAGGGATATAAACTTTAGGCCAAGGGAAAGCGATGCATAAGAAGTTGGAAGAGGGCATGGTCAGAAAAAAGTTGAAAAGCAATGGTATAAAGGAATATTTCCCAAACTGTTTAATCCCATTTTGTCTTCCACCATTTTAAATATCCTAGGAAAGTAATAGCAGCCTCAAGTGCAATTGGGGGTATGTTTCTTTTATGTGTTCATCTGATATACCAAAAAAATTACCGTCTTTATAATGTATAAAGGATTTATAATGTATAATAGTCTTTATAATGTACAACTATGTAGTTGTTAAATTCTCCAGATTACAGGGCTGGAGAGATAACATGGAGGTAGGGCATTTGCCTTTTATGCAGAAGGACAGTGGTTCGAATTCTGGCATCCCATATGGTCCCCCGAGCCTGCCAGGAGCGATTTCTTAGCATAGAGCCACGAGGAATCCCTGAGTGCTGCCGGGTCTGACCCAAAAACCAAAAAGAAATTCTCCAGATTACAGGTACTTTATAATTTTACTCCATAGATGATAAATGCAAGATTATTTTAACCTTAAAGTCATTATATTTAAGATTTAATTTTTGAATTGTGGTTGGAGAATCTGATTGTCCTTCTCTAACCACCATCTAAGCTATCTCAAACAATAAAAGACCATTCTGAATGGAAAGGTGTAAATAACGACCTAGGAGCAAAATCAGAGTAGAGCACTAAAACCAACTGATGACAGCTAGCATTGCAGATATGTAACACACTGAAAGAGAAAGAATTATAACTGGAAAATAACTTCAGTTATAGTATTATTTTTCTGTATTTTTCCAATGATTATAATGACAACAACATATGTTATTTTATTTGGGTTGATTACTAAATGCTAGTTAATAGTGTCATCACTTTTCAGAATACATGAAAGTAAACTCTGAATCATGACTGTCTTCCTTCCATGAGAATTCTTCTAAGATTCAGTGAGAATTTGTTTGCTATACAACTGAGACAATACAAGAACAGGTAATATGATAACAAGGTTCTGATTTGTAAATAAATCTACACAAAAACTTCAAATTTTATTTTGACATTATTTTACATTTTCTCCAACTTCTTCCACTCAAGAAATTGTTCTATCTATGATACAAATCCATAAAACATTAATGTGGGAGAAACAGAGCAGGAAACTTTCAATGCTTTTTAAGGTTCCATTTGAAGACTTTCTCCCTTAGATTTGAAAAAGTTTCATAAACATTTGGAGATTCTAACTTGTGTGTGCCCAGCAGGATTCTTTAACTCTTTGCCCTCTACTAGTTCACACCAGTTTCATATCAAAAGCCTAACAGATAAACTATCTAGCAGATAGGAGAAAAGAGGTCAAAAACTTATTATATCTTTAACTGCAAAATATGCTGCAAATATAAAACTCCTTTAGCTTACAAAGTCTAGAGAAACCCTGCTTTGTAAAGGCGGGGTTAAAAAAAAGACAGGATGTGAGGGATTCTCCAGGGTAAAGTCTTTATAAGCAGGAGGACAAAGGAAGCACAGGAAGCATTAGGTGTCAGAGAGCATGTTATTCATCATGAAGGGTTCTGGCTGGGAGAACAAAGGAAAGAGAGCTGGACAGGTTAAGAATCCCTTTTGCCTCAAGGTGGCTTCTAAGAACAGTTCACCCTAATTTTGTGTGCATTTTAGACCTCTTCAACAGCAAGCACTTGTTTGAAGTGTTATCAGTCACCTAACTAGGAATCATAAGTCTTTTCAACAATCTTATAAGTGGTAACAATCTTTAGGGCATGAGCAGCTACAAAATTGAAGAGATAGATTTAGGCTTATGGAGGTTTTGAAATTCTGGGTTTTACTTCTCTGAAGAATAATAGAAAATTGACCATATTAACTGCATTGTGTATAAGCTAATACATAGATGGTCAATTTATGAATAATAAAATCACTCTTCACCGTTGCACTTAAAATGTATGTAAAGTACTCTCTGGGATATTCTTAATACTGCTCTGACATCAACATGTGCCGGTTTTGATATGACATCCTCATAAAGAAAAAATGGCAACAATTTATTCTTGATTATTATTGATTGGTACAAAAGCCAACTTCAATATCTACAGAAGACTGACTGTGATAACTATGACTGGGCAGAATTTATCCTAAAACCAATTAAAAAAAAGACCCTAATCTAGGCCTTGGCCTATGATCTGTACAACAGACAAGATCTCTAACTCCAAAGGTCTGACTGAGACAATTGCAATCGATAAGATCCTCTGGAAACATAAGGAAAGACCCTATTCTATTCTTCATCTTAGGATCGGGGCAAAAATCAAGACCACCGACTACAGAAGACTGATTAAAACAACAGTGATGGAATGGAACTCCTAGAACAGTAAAGAAAGACTCCATCCTAGGTTCCATCCTTTGACCTGTGCAAATACCAAGATCTTTAGCTACAGAGGCAGGATTTTATCATCCACGATGGAACAGAAAGTTTCCGGACACCACCAAAGGAGCAAGGGGAGAGTAAAAGAACATGTATGGAGCCTGTAGTTATTCCCATGTCAGTATACATCAGAGCAGAGAAACCCTGTATCTCTTAGGCCAAGGGAATTCCCTTTCTAATTTCCCTAATATTTACTGCGCCTATTCAAAAAAAAAAAAAAAAGAATAGAAGCACAAATTAACATTTTTTTGTTTTGTTATTGTTGTTTGTTGCTTGTTTTTGTTCTTTTTTTTCCCCATGGGTTTTCTTTTTTTGTGCTTTGTTTTGTTTTTATTTCAGGACTGTGGTTATTGTATAGTTGGTGTCTTTATTGCTGTGTATTTTTAAAGTTTTTTGTTTGATTTTTAAAAAATTTTTTAGTTTTGTTATGTTTTTCTTCCTTTTTCTCTTTCTTTTCCTAAATTGATATGTATTGCTTCTCGAACTCCTTCCATTTTTTGCTTGTTTGATTTTTGCCCCATATTATTTTATTATTTTTACTTCCTTCAAACAGAACCACATAATTTGAACCATTTCATTCTGCCTCACAAACTGAGAGGGAAATAATGGAGGGTGCCAAGACCAGACAGTCACATGACCATTAAGTAGATATAAAGAAATGATCAGACTTAAACACCAAATCCAAAGCCAATGACAACAGAATTGATACCCAATCTACAACATGCTAGACACAGAGGGGACCACTTATACTAGAAACCCAGGGGGTAAAGGAGGGGAATATGGGATGCCTGCTGGGAACAGGGGTGGAGGGAGGACAGCATTGGTGGTGGTAATGCCCCTGATTCAATGTCACTATGTACCTAAAAAATTACTGTGAAAGATTTGTAATCCACTTTGGTCAAAATAAAAATTAAAAAAAATTTAAAAAATATATATGCAAAGTAACTTTTAAAATACAACAATTAAGAAAAGGAAGTAAAATGGCAAGTTAAAAAATTCCTTTATATGATAACTGAAGGAGAAACAACATTCTGATAAGCTATAACATAGCTATTAATTACTGCTTCTTTTTTCCCATTATTATTTTTATTAGGGTAATACAAATCAAAACCACAATGATCTATCATCTCACACCTGTGATATTATTATTCTCAAAAAATGACAAGAAGCAACAAACTTGAGAGGATGTAGAAGAAAATAAACCACTATGTTCTATTGGTGGGATTGTAACTATCACTGTAGCCTCTACAGAAATCATAATGAAGATTTTTTTTAATTTTTATTGTGACCAAAGTGCATTACAATCTTTCACTGCATCATTTATGGTACATATTGACAATGAATAAGGGGCATTCCCACCACTGCTGTCCTCCCTCTGCCCCTGTTCCCAGTATGCAACCCATATCTCACTCCTCTTCCCCCAGTATGCTAGTTCAACTGGTCTTCACTTTACAGCTTGTTGTAGATTGAGCATCCATTCCACCGTCATTGGAGATAAAAAGGATAAGAAAAAGGGGAGAAAAAAATTTGGTGACAACTACCAAAAAAAGAAAGAAGGGAGAGAAAAAAAAGAAAGAAAAATGGAAGAAAAAAAATGGACCAAGCAAATAAAAATAAAAATAAATCTCTAAATAATAACCACAAGAGTGAAAAAGAAAGAGAAAAGTGGAAGAAAAAAGAGAAGGAAAATGAAGTAAAAAACTAACAAATCAAAACAATACAATAAAAAGTATGGGTGCTGGAGTGGTAGGGTTTGGCGTTCTCCCCACTTTTTTTTTTTTTTTTTTTTGCATAGGCACAGTAAGCATTGGGGAAGAAAGGGAATTCTGTGGCCTAAGATATTCAGAGTTTCTCCATCCTTGAAGCATACCATCATGGGATCAACCCCTGGCTCCATATATACTCATTACCCCATCCCAAAGGCTTTTTTGTGATGCCAGGAAAGTTTCCTCTCGGTTGTGTGTGAGAAAATAAAGCCACCGTAGCTAGCGATCTTGGTATTTGCGCAGATTATAGGTCAGGGTCTAGGATAGAGTCTCTAGGTTCTAGAGATTTCTATCCATCGTTGTTGTGGTGTTCAGTCTTCTGTAACACTTGCTTCCTGTTTTCTTTCAGTCCCTAAGCCGAAGCCTAGGATATTATGGATCCAAAGGTTCTGCTCAGTCTCTGTTGTCCAAGTTGGACCTCTGCAATAAGACATCTTGTTGTCATTGTTGTTGTTGTTGTTGTTGTTGTTTATGTGTCCTGGACTACAGCCTAGGGTAGGGTTTTCCTTATTAGTCCCAAGGTAGGCTCTGTTCAGTCACAGTTGTCAAAGTCAGTTTTCTGTTGTTGGTGCTCTTAATTTTCAAAGTTCAAAGGATGATAGCTCTTCTGATTTCCATTTAGTGTTAGGTGATGTGATAGGACAGCCTGGTCTTAGATCAAGTTTTCCTTTCCTCGTTGTCATATCAAAACTGGCACAAGTTGGTGCCAGAGTAGTGTTATAAATCTCCCAATAGAGCTTAGTTCCTGGTGGTGTTGCCTGGAGCTGAATCATTTCTACGTAGGGGATCTGGAGTTTCGGATTGGAATAACACTGTCCAATCTCCTGGGGACTGGTTGTATTCACATGACACATGTTCAGGATGGGAGGCACCCTTTTGCTATAAAAAGTGAGTTCTTATCCCTAGAAGATAAGATCTTGTTTCTGTGTCTATGGTTTCCCCTTTTTTTACTGTGCCCATACAAAAACGTATGGTGTCATACTATGTTGCTGGTGCTATTCTGGGTAAGGATGACAGGCTGCACACACAGTCTCTGTCATCTGGTTTTGTTCTGAGCTTTTATCCCAGTCAAGGCTTTTTGTACCAAGCAGCACCAAAAATGGTAAGGATAGAGAAAAAAATGTATATATTAAAATAGAACAAATAAAACTGAGTTAAAAAGAAAAGGTATTCGAATAAAACAAGTGGTGGAGGAGGCTACTTGTATATTTAGGAATACACATCTTAAGATGTATTATTATACAGGTATTGAGCTTCCATAGGCAATATAAGACTCCCAATTAAGTCTTTTGATATATTCTTGTGGGGAGTAAAAGCCAAGGTACTTTTCGATTCACAGGCCTTGGAATTGAGTTTGAGAGATGCTTTGCTGCATTACGAGACCATATAGTGTCTTTGAGCTGGGAGTTTTGCTGAGGCCGGTTCCTGTATCGTGCAACAGTCCACAATTTAGTGGGGGTGAGAGGGGTCATCAAGCATGAATCAGCAGGAGTGCTGGTTGTAGTTCTTTGCCGATGTATGAGAACGGGGACCCAGAGGGTGTCTTTCACTGAGGAGCTGGAAGGTGGTTTGTTGGGGCAGGAGGTCAATCTTGGTGCCTACTGAGTTAGGAACTGGGGGTAAAGAGAGTTAAATTAGGGGAAGATAATGTATCAGGATTGAAAAATGAGAGGATAGAGGAGACACAGGGGTAGGGAAGAGGCAATATATGACAGGGGCTATATACAATACATACATATGAATTGTTTGTGATTTCAGCTTGGAGTCAGTACGGAAAGTCACATCCATAAAGACTGACTTTAAAGATCTATTTGAGTGTTATCATCCAAATCTTTGGTATTCTGTTTCCTTTCCTAGGAACCATCTAGAATAAAGAACATTTTTAGATAATGCTTAAAAAGTATATTTGTCGCGCAGGCGCAAATGAGTATTAGTAAGAAAAGACACCGCTGCAGAGGGTCCAGTATGGATACTGGAGGAGTTTCCCTCCTCACCCCTCTTCCCAGAGCCCAGTTGCCAAACCTGGCCCTGAAGACCAGTTTGGCATGGAGGATCTCGGTCTCCTGGACTAGGTGGTCAGCCCAGGAGGCCATTGGCCAGCTGTCTACCCAGATTCCCAGCCATACCTGTAGGAGAGGAGCAGGAATCCTGGCATGTGGGATCGTCTGGGTCCAGCTGCAACCTCCCTCTCCAGTATGAAAAAGCATGGAGGAGGAGTTTGCCTCCTCTCCATCCCCCCCAGAGCTCAGATGCCAGACCTGGCCTTGAAAGCCAGCTTGGCGTGGGGGGCTCTAGGTCTCCAGGACTAACTGGTCAGTCCTGGGGTCCTTTGGCCAGCTGTCTGTCCAGATTCCCAGCCATGCCAGTAGAAGAGGAGCAGTAATCCTGGCATGTGGGATTTTCTGGGTCCAGCTGCAACCTTCCTCTCCAGTTTGAAAAAGCATGGGATTGGAGTTTCCCTCCCCCCCACTCCCCCCAAAACCCAGTTGCCAAACCTGGCCCTGAAGACCAGTTTGGCATGGGGGGATCTCGGTCTCCTGGACTAGGTGGTCAGCCCAGGAGGCTATTGGCCAGCTGTCTGCCCAGATTCCCAGCCATACCCATAGGAGAGGAGCAGGAATCCTGGCATGTGGGATCGTCTCAATTACTGCTTCTTTTATGATGAAAAAATACATAATGAAATTCTGAAAGTTTTGTAATGATTATATTAGGAGAAAATATGACACTTTTTGTTTTTTACTTTCTTTATTGAAGTAATCTTACATTATCACTTTATGTATCAGTTATATATCATTGGAAATCAACGTGTGTATATATTGCATAAAATTCACAGAGGGAGAAATGGAGAATTTAAGTTAAATAATTAGCCTAAAATAAAGAAGTACTTAAATGTAAAAGGATAATTCAAAGTAGAGATCCCTATTGACCTCTGAAAAATCAGTGATCTTTCTTTAGATGGCATAAAAGATTTTAGTATAAAGAGAATGAGCTCAATCCCATAAAAGTGAGATAAGACCCTCAAAATATGAGTGTACCTAAAGATATAAAACATTTCTGGCATCTCACAGGATGAAAGAATTGTGTTAGCAACCCAGAAAATGCTGAAAGCTTCTTCAGCTAACTATTGCCCCATCTCTGTGCCCTTAGATTTTTGACTAAGTATGGTAGATAAAAGGCAGTAGTAGCCAGTACACTATTGAAGTGTGACAAAAGTGAAACACACAGAGACCTACTCCCATACATATGGACAATTAGTAAAAGAATTGATTTATACTGTATTAGACAAAAGTAGAAACATTATTATTATTTATTATATTTGGTATACTATAACTGCCAGTACTTGGGGACTTCTCCTGGTTTGGTGTTGAGGGTAACTCTTGGTGATGCTTAGAGATTAAACCTGGTCTTCCTGCATGCAGGCAAAGTGCTTCAGCCAATGATCTATTTCTTTGTTCCCAAGCAAGAAAATTGATTAATATTTGTTAGAATTATTTGTTGCTACTATTTGATGCTAGAGGGCCACATCTGTCAGTGTTGGTAGGTAGTGCAGGCAGGGCTTTTATCCAGCAATGTTCAGAGAGCATGAGGTAGCAGAGATCAATCTCAAGACCTCACATATGCAAGTATATTATGGAATGCAATATTTTCACTAATTTTTGGTAGAATATGTGCTTCCTGTGTTTTTTATTGTATAATTAATTTACTATTTACAATGCCCTAAATATAGCTTTTGGTTTTACTCCGAGTCTTAAATATGAGGAAATGAAGGCACAGTCAGATTATTTAACTTGCTCTGTTTACTTGATAATGTGAAAATATTTTATTTTTTAAACTTTGGGACCACACTCTGAGAAGCTCAGGAGTTATCCTGGCTCTTTCCTTTGGGATCACACTGGAGGGACTCATGGGTCCATATTGAATGCCAGGTATTAAACCTGTATTAGTTAGCAATATCAAAGCAAGTACCCTCCCTGCTGTGTGCTCTCTCTTACTTCCATGAATGTGAGAATTTCAGCTCAGTTAAAGCCAGTACCTTTACACTATCCATTGTTATTATTGTTATTTTTATCTCATTATTATTTAGTTTATTTTCTGTTTGTATGAATATATATGTGCAATGTGGAGATAATGGAATGAAGTTTACCAATTTGATGATTATTTTAAATGGTAAAATTTCCTCTTTATAACATTTTTCTTAATTGCTTGAATTTATTCTTTATAAAATAAAAACATATTGGTTTTATAAAGCACTAATACAGTCATATAACTTTTTGGAAACATACAACAATATACTTTTTTTTACTAATATCTATGGACAAACATACTGTTAAACCTAATTTATATAAAGTTGTGATTTTTGGCTCCTCCTGAACCTCTGGAACACAGAACAAAATTAAAAAAGAAGATCATACAATAAAGTAGATGATTTATATAAAAGTTAATATTATTCATTGTCAGCATAAGATTTAAAATAATTTTTACTCTGGTGAGGAGAGTAGTTTGGGCCATACCTGGCAGTGGTTGGGGTCTTCTTATAGCAGTTTTATGGGATCATGTGGTGTTGGGGATTGAACTCAGGTTGTTTCCATGTAAGACACATACCCTAAGCCCTGTACTTTTTCTGTTACCAAAATTAAATGTCTTATTGCTGGATAATATGCACAGATCTCCCTTTTTCATCTGGAGGAAGAATGGAGCTATTATGGATGGAGCTTCATTGGATCAAGACATAGGAAACAGAATCCAAAATTGTGGAATGTTTATAGTTCAAATTAGAAAAAGTGTTGACAGACATTTAATGGCCATTAAACAGTTTGGATTGGTATACTGCGCAAGCTTTAAAAAAAAAGAAACAATGAGTCATTTCAGAATCAGAAAGTAGTTAGATTTATGCTTTGCTATTCTAAATGAAATTGTTCCTCTCTTTCTAAGATAGCTATCTCATTTATAGTGTGCTATAGATTTAGAGATATTGCACTGACTGTGCATATATATATATATGTGTGTGTGTGTACATACATGTGTGGGATATGAAATGTGTGCACTAATACAAACACCCAATTTAACTATTGAATCACATCAACAAGATGTTCAGTCTAATGTAGTAATGTAGATGTATTAAAAATTGACCACTCTTCTCTTGAGCCATTTATATCTCCTACAGAAGTTTCTCTCTGGCCATTCCTAATGGGAATTATTTGCATGAGGGAATATAGAGAAACATAATTTAGCTTAGTTAATATGGCATACTACAAGACCATCACATACTCTGTACCACTTTTATGATAGGTAGAGAAATTGTACTGAAAGTTACAATTTTTTAATCATCTACATATGGCAGTACTGTTTTTTTCAGAAATTCTGTTTTATTTTTTAAAATAAATGACATACTTAAAACAGTGTTTTCACTGTGTAATTATTTTGAGTCATTAGACTTTGAGATTCCCTAGCAGATATTGATATCACATGAAAGATTACCATATGAATGAGGTCATGATTTTGCTACTCTTCCTCATCTATTAAATTTGTGTGTGCAAATGTAGACTTTATGCTGAAATGTGCAAAAATATTAATGCATAATTTTTGAAATGTGTGAAAATTGACTAGGTAATATGATATAAAAATAAAAAGAAAAGAATGGCAGGTAGCAGCTTCTTTTTTCTTTTCTACTTGATATCAGTACATTTGAGAAAAAGAGATGCAGGACACGGTCTTTCTATTTGTTTGATTCATTTGTATGCTTTCATTTGATTTTACTATATAAGTTATTTCATTCAATTGTTTAAAAATTACCCTTGACGATGTAGATAGTGTATATCATCAGTAACTCTATATTTATGGAAACAATGCAAATACAATGTTGACTTAATTAATAATTTTTTATTATTTATCAAATGTATAAAATGGAAGTGTCACTTTATAACCTTACAATTCATTTTCTCCTTTCAGGCTTTTCTGTTTATGCCAGCCAGTATTGTTCCAATTGAATCTCATCTTTTCTCATCTGTTCTTTTACTTATAAAAGGTTTTTGCTTATTTAGGATGGCTTGTTTGGTTTTCTATCTGAGAAAAAGACTATTTATGGTCTGAAAAATTTGGAAATCTGGAAGTGATTTGTGGAGTGCCTGTTTCTCATAGCAGGTTGGTGTTTTGGTGCTTTAATTAGGTATCTTAAACATATATTTAAAAAATAGATTGCTATAGAAGTATGACAGTGAAAAATCAAACATAAAATGACAGAATTACTAATATTATAAACTTACCTTTGTGGTAAAGAACAGTCAATTAGTTACTAAAAATAAATGGTCAGAAAGGAGATAGTACAGTTCGCAAAGCATTTGCTTTCTTTATGGTCAACTCATCTTTGATCCTCAGCACTTCATTTGGTCCCCTGAGCCCCAGCAGGAATGACCTCTGAATACAGAGCCTGGAATAAGCCCTGCGCACTTCCAGGTGTGGTCTCCAAAAATAAAAAAATTAAACAAAGTATTGTCAAGGACATTGGACAAGAACTGGATGCTAAAATTTGGGGAAAAGAAAAGAGAGATTCATGATACCCCTTCAGTAACAACATTGCAAACCATTGTGTATTCAAGAAAAAAAAGGCAGAGAAAGCTAGAGTGAGTGAGCGAGCTAGCAAGAGAGAGAGGAAGAGAGAGAGATAAAGAAAGAGAAAGAGCAAATGTCTGCCATAGAGGCATGCAGAACAGAGGGCAGTAGGGAAGGCTTGAGGGAAATGGGATATTGGCAGGAATGTGTGCTGGTGAAGGTATGGATGTTGGACATTGTAAAACTAAAATAAATTATGAACAATTTTTTAATGTAACTCATGATGATACAGTTAAGGAATTTATTTAATTAAAAAGATATAAAGAAAAAAGGGAAATAAAAAGAAAAAATATTCTCAGAAGACAGGAATTTAATTAGTTTTTATTTGATACTCAGAAATATTACTACTACCACTACTCTAAATATTGTTATCAAAGGTTACAGCATTAGTTCCATACTCCTACTTCCTGCTAAGTACTTTGAAAGCTATTCTAACTCATTTTAGAAATAAAATTTCTATTTTATCTGTTAATCTTTATAGATTAATTTTATAAATCATTTTAAATGTTTCACAAAAGTATAGTAAGTATAAAAGGATGTAAAATTTATTAAAAGATAGAGCAAAGGAGGGGCCAGAGAAACAACACAGTGGTAGGGCATTTGCCTTGCACGCAGCTGACCCAGGACTGACCTGGGTTCAATCCCATGGTCTCATATGATCCCCCGAGCCAGGAGCAATTTCTGAGCCCATAGCCAGGAGTAACCACTGAGGATCAACCAGGTGTAGTCCAAAAACAAACTAACAAACAAAAGATAGAGCGACAAAAATTAACGTACAAAAATCATAAACAGAGGAATCAGATTAATACATAGAAATGCAATGTGGAATTCTATAGTGTTATTAAATTATCTGTGCAGCTACATTTCTTGTAGTCCATAAAGATATCCAGTTACAGCTATATTCTAAAAGGAAATGTGGAAGTTATTAGAAAACAGTTTATAAACGCGTGTAAAATTAATGTAAATTAATATTAATTAAAATTAATATAAATTGTCCAGCCTCTCCTGCCCAGACTTGAGCGGCCGGCCTGTAGCAATACTGATTCTATGAATAGACAGCACCATCACCCAATGATGGTATATTTTTGTGATCATTTAATTAATACAAATTTCTAAAACTTATAATAATGTTTTCATATATTTTAATAATTTTTGATATTATCAAATTTACCATCTTAATGTTTAAAATAAGTGGGTTGATTGTCTTTAAGAATGCCATTTTTCAACAGGTATTCACCAATACTATTTCAAAATAAGTAAACCAGACTTTGAGAAGGCAAATTAAAGAACAAAATCTTAATTAGTTATAAATTCTTCATTGTGTGTATATTATTGCTGGTTAAACATCATAAAGAGAAAAATTAAGCTGTATGTAATGGCAATATGAGTGTATGATAACCTGTCTGGAAACTAACAAGGACCATTTAACTTGATCAGAAAATGATATATCCTGCGATCTAAAATTCCTTAAAAAAGAAAAGTAGGAAATAAAGGGAGTTTCTTCAAGCTTTAAAAAATTAATATAAATTAATTAGTTAATTAATTAATTTAATTTAATTAATAAATTAATTAATAAATAATAAAATTAATAGCTTCCTTGAGCATCAAGAATTTCTTTACCCTTATACATATGGTCTATGTGCTCAGATGTGTAGGACACATTTATTCCCTTGCACTTTCCAAGTTTTATGACATTCACTCCTTGTTTAGCTACCTAGGATACTCACACATGTGAGGAGCAGTTTGTATTCAAATCAGTGTTTTGAATTTTAGAGTGATAGTTTGATAGGGAATAGAGTTTGGCCACTAATCTAAAAGTGAAATATGGTAATAATCTTATTTAAAGTATGCATTTCAGATAAAAATATATCATAAACTTTTTATTAGTTAAAAATTTGGAGCCACATCTGGGAACATTTAGGGGACACTCACAGCTCTATACTTATGAATTTTCTCTGGAAGTGCTTGAGAAACCAGCAAAGGAGGCTGGGTATCTAACCCAGGTCAATCGTGTGCAAGATAAATGCTGTATCTGCTGTATTATTACTCTGGCCCTTATAACTTATATAGCTTTGTCCAGGTTGACAGGCTATCACTGACTGAAATAGATAAGTCACAACTGAATAAAATGTGTTAATTTCTTTATCAAGGAAAGCTTAAATTAACCATTAATGTCAAGAGGCCATGTCAGGCCTAACTTTTTTTCTGCATGTAGCACTACAACCCATTCATGAAGTTTCCTTCTGGTATGAATGTGCTCTCTCTAGAAGGTAATATGGATAGGGGCAAATAAGATATCCCCTTTCATCTAAGGATAATTTCTGTATATTGAATATAACATTTTCCAGGCTCTTTATGTATTTTGACTTATGCCTATTGTCCTGATCTTTGTAGCATTATTACCTTTAGCTACAAGAAAGGCTGTGAAGACAGTCCTGAGTTTAATTAGTCATACTCTCTATTGAAAATTAGGGAATTCATTATTACAAAGAAAAAAATGGATATATGAGAACTAGTTGTATATATAAAAGGGCATAAAGAAAACAGTTTGTTTTTGTTGTTAGTAAGTTTGTGTTTGAAATACCAGTTACATAGAGAAATAGAAATAATTGGATGTTCAATTAAGGAAAATGTGAGTAATCACTTTAAAAATAATGATATTGGCCTACAAATGCAGTCACGATGTCTGCACCATGCCAGCTCCGTAAACTGACTCTGTTCTTGAAGAGATGCAAACAAAGTCATGAAAAATGTTGGGCTCATCACCACACAGTTGAAAGATGGTAATCTTGGAAGGAGATGGTAGGCCTCTTCCCCACCCTGCTGAAGCTATGCCCAATGCACCCATCACCCATAATCACCACTTGGCCAATGACCATGCTTCACAACTCCTCTATGGCTCTCTGCAGACATTGATCTGAATGAAACTCCAGGTATACCAATACTTGGGCTCATATCCCCAGGATTACTTTTTAAGTAAGTACAAACCCTCCCAATCCCCACCTCCCCACCTTCTTGTACTTTCAGAACTCTGGCAGCCAAAAATGTGATCCACAAAACCACAGTATCAGCAATAGTTCTTGGGGTTCCTGGATCACACTGCTGCATTTGTGACCAAGTGACAACTCCATTTTTGTTTAATTCTTTCATTCCCATAGGAACGCATCAACTTAGATGCCAATGTGTATCTGAAGATGTCTATGTTCAGAAACAAAAGAAGTAACAGAATGGTCAAATAGAAACAATAACTTTCTAAATCTCCTGACAATAACAGTGATTTCATTGAGAAATACAATACTTTTCATAAATTTTCTTTTGCTGTATTCTTTATCATTTTTCCCTCTTATTTTATTTTTAAATAATTTTTCTCCCACTTACCTATAAACAAATTTATTATAATCAACTAAGTTATCTTTGACACAGGGTCTTTAATTAAGGTAAATTACAGTTAAAATAATAAAAACTAAAATTATATGATAGAGAATTATGTGAAAAAGAGTTTAGCAGATGACCCAACACTGAGGAGATCTAGAAAAAATCAGTAGAAGCTGGATAGAAACAAATTCGAATTTTGATGTTAATATGAACTGGTAGGGATGTCATGTCTTGAAAATCAAATGAATATAGTATTTCAAAGAGCATAGGATGTGCCTCCTACCCTATAGTATATGCATAAATGAGGTTCAGAATTTGAGTCTTGGCTTAGCAAGGACTCTGAGCATTGTCATGTTGGTTCATATTAAAAACAAAACAAAACAAAAACAAAGCACAAAATAATAAATGAATTTTAACAAAAAACATGTTCAATGATGAAAGTGTTGCTAAGATGTTGGGAAGGACAGAGAACAGAGGTGACAATTTGACCAGATGGAGCCTACTGATAGAGTGGTATTTGAATGAAGAGCCAGGGAAATAGTTCAGGGGTCAGGATCACATATTCTAGATGCAGAAGGTATTTAATGCAGTCTCTGGTACTGCAGCAGCTCCCACTTCCAGCATCTCTGAACATGGTCCTCATCCTCCCACCACTGGAATAGAGCAGTGCACTTTTGTGGAACCTAGCTGTGAACTGGCTAATCAAGCATTTCTATGGATGATCCTCTGACCTCTTCAGTTTCCCATCATAGTTGGGGAGAGGGAAGATAAAGCCTTATTGTAGTAAAAATTCCTTGAAATATCTCAAGGGCCTGAGTACATGCCTTGAATATCCATAATCCCAAACTCTATCCCTGCTATTAATAGCCAATTGAATACTTCTGGAGGTGATTTTGGTGTTTCCAGCACTGCTGAGCCTGAGCCTACATCTCTTTGTCCTAGGACTCTTCAGTTATGCTGGGAAAGGTTCTCCCTTGTTATAAAAAAGGAATGAGTTGGTGATATTATAAATTGTAATAATTTTTTCTGTTAACAGTGGAAGATATTTGATTGTAAATTCACCAACTCTTTGAATCAGTGGACTGATATTTAAAATAAGAGCTAAGGAGAATTGAAAATTGTAATGGAAGTTAAAATTTATAAAAAATTAGATTAAATTAAATGACATTATTACTGTGGAAGTAATTTTGTTCTTAAGTTATAGGTCCTTGAGTGATACATAGAATATTTACATACAAACCTCAGATGTTTATTCAATTATAGTTTATCATTCAGTTTATGTAGAGGATTCTAGATTTAGGTTTTTTCTTTTTTCACCCATACATGATGTTGATTGTCCTAACCCTTTGCTGTCTTTACTAAGACCAGTGAACAAATATTAGGTTCTGTGCCATGTTTTGTGGGTACTTTCAGTATCTTTATGGGCACATTCAGTGTCAAAAGTCTTTAGCCAGAACACTGTCACCTGTGTCTCCTTGCTGGTTCTTGCTGCTCTGTTGTTTGTTACTGGGACTCTACAGGCTCCACCGAGGGCATTTAACCAAGTAGCTCCCTGTTACCTCATTATATCTTTGTTCTTGGGCCACATGAGTGAAGTTTACAATTTCCTGTAATTGCCAAGACACAGGTGAGATGCAAAATAGAAGCTGTTGGCAGTTGAGGTTAGGTGCAGGAAGGGATTATTGTCTGCAAAAATAACTGGGAATGAGGCTGTTGGAAGTTTGAAAAAAAAAACAGAAGTGTAAACTACTTGTCATCAAGAATGATAATCTGAAATTACAATGAATCAAAAAAAGGTTAGTCTCAAAATGAAATTTTTGGTTTGTTTGTTTTTTGTTTTACTTTGTTTTGTGGCCACACCCAGCAGTGCTCAGGGGCTACTCCTGGCTCTGCACTCAGAAATAGCTCCTGACTGGCTTGGGAATCATACAGGATGCTGGGAATCTATCTCAGTACTGTTCTGGGTTGACTGCATGCAAGGCAAAAGCCCTATCACTGTGCTATTAGGCCCTTCAAAATGGAAATTTAATGAGATATTTCCTATTAAGAATTTGGCTACATTTTTCCCTATTAATCCATGGCTAATTTTCCTTCAACCATGTACAGTTTATTCACTTGAGATGTGAATTAGAAGTTTTAGGCATATATAATGCAAAAAGATAACATGAGAAAGAGTTGACAAAAGGAACACTATGTTAAAGTTCCATGAAATCTAAACGGAATAAAATGGAAAAGGAGGAGATAGAGGATGACAGGCAGTAAAATGTGATATAGAAAGCAGAATAATGGCTTTTCAAAGACACAAAGATTAATCCCTACAATCTTTGAAATGATATGTGATATAGTAAAGACATCTTCATATTAATAAACTTTTTTTTTTTGGTTTTTGGGCCACACCCAGTGATGCTCAGGGGTTACTCCTGGCTATGCGCTCAGAAGTCGCTCCTGGCTTGGGGGACCATATGGGACAACGGGTGATTGAACCACGGTCCGTCCAAGGCTAGCGCAGGCTAGGCAGGCACCTTACCTCTAGCACCACCACCCGGCCCCATATTAATAAACTTTAAGATGGAGATATCTTAATTTATCTTGGTGTCCCCATTCTATTTATATAATTCTTTATTTTTTAATTTAATAATATTTTTTTATTTAAACACTGTGGTTACAAAAATGTTTGTAGTTGGATTTCAATCATCAAATGCATACCACCCTTCACCAGAGTAACTTTTATACCACCAATGTTCCCCATTTTCTTACTTCTCCATCCACTTCCTATCTTCAGGACAGGCATTCTATTTCTCTCTCTCACTATCATTTTCATGATAGTTGTCAGTGAACTTATTTCTGTAAATGCACTCACCATGTTTTGTGGTGAGTCATGGGCTGGTCTTCTAGCCGTTATCTCTATTGTCTTTGTGTATTATTACCATGCTGTCTTTTATTTTTCTTATATCCCACAGATAAAAGTCTATTCTGTATATCTTTGTCCCGCTAACTCATTTCACTTAGCATAATAAGTCTCAATGTTCATCCACATATGTTGTGTATGTAAATATTTTTGGGATAATTATGTTACTTACCCTACCCTAAACAAATGGGGGAATTGTGTATGTAAATATTTTAGGGGATTATTATGTTACTGACCCTACCCTGATCGGTGCTTGTGCCCTACCCTACGGTGTGACCTGGCATTCTGCCCCCACCCTAGGGTGGTACCTGATTCTGCTTCCACCATTGGGTGGTATCTGATCCCACTATTGGGTGGTACCTGATAAAAACAAGGGTCTGTGGAAGGCGAGGGGCTTTTAGGCTTTTGGCTGGCACTTATGCTGAGTCTTTGGACTTCAGTCTTGTCCACTGAATAAAGCTAATATTTCCACAAGCCTGACTGTCTGCGAGCTGTTTACCCGCCATTTCACCTCAGAACCGGTGGCTGGACAGGGTGGCAGATGCGTGCTCCGAGCTGGAGGGGAAAGACCTCATCCTCCATCCCTCCATCAGTCAACCTCTTCAGGGGCTGACTTGCAACACACGTATAGGCAAATTTCATTATTTCATGAAATTTGCATGAAGTTCCCTAAGGACTGCATAGTATTCATTTGTGTCCATGCACCACATTTCTTTAGACACTCATCTGATGTCTGGTACCTAGGTTGTTTTCAGATTCTGGCTACTGTAAATAGTGCTGCAATGAACAAAGGAGTGCAGAGGGCATTTCTGTACTTTTTTTGTGTGGTATTTTGTTGTTGTTGTTCCTAGGGTATTTTTCTCAGAGTGTATTGCTGGATAATAAGGGAACTCAAGTTCCAGTTTTTTGAGGAATATCTATATTGTTTTTCAGAAAGGCTGGACTAGATGGCATTCTACAAGCAATGAATGAGATTTCCATTTTCCCTGCATCCATACTAACACTAGTTATTCTTATTCTTTGTGATGTGTGCCAGTCTCTGTGGTGTGAGATGATATGAGGTGATATGTCCTTGTTCTTTTAATTTGCATCTCCCTGATGATTAGTGATGTGGAGCATTTTTCATGTGCCTTTTGGCCATCTGTATTTCTTCTTTTAGGAAGTATCTGTTCGCTTATTTTTTCCATTTTTTTGATGGGGTTAGATTTTTTTCTTCTTAAGTTCTGTCAGTATCTTGTATATATTATATATTAGCCCTTTATCTGATGGGTATTGGATGAATAGTCATTCACTGAAGGGGAGAAATTATTCACCCAATACCTGTCATATAACTGTTTTAAAATTAGAAATTGATTAAGATGGGAATTAAGGCAGAGTAGAAATTTAAAGATATTTGAAAAATTAAAAAAATTCCCCTCCTTATTTTGAGAATGACAAAACTATAAAAACAATAAACTAAGGAGTGTGAATGATAACTGAAAGGGGGCCAGAGCAATAGCACAGCAGTAGGGCATTTGCCATGCACACGACTGCTCATGACGGACCTGGGTTTGATCCATGGCATCCCATATGGTTCCCCAAGCCAGGAGCAATTTCTGAGCACATAGCCAGGAGTAATCCCTGAGCATCACGTCGGGTGTGGCCCAAACAAAAATAAAAAAATGATAATTAAAGATTAAAGTAGCAGACCAACTAAGGAAGGACTATCAATCTCAAAATTGTATGAACCGTCTAGAATCTGAAATTTCTTTCACAATAAATATAATGTATACATTTTAATATACCTATCTTTGAAGTTATTTAATGTTTGTTTCAGATGCAAAAATAATGGCACTATTTAAAGCTAGTTTACTTTATACCCTATTTTTATTAGTTACTAACTTTGAGAAGAAGCAAGTTAAAATATGTGAATTACTCATTCTCTCTTGTCCTAAGAAAAAGTTTTATTTTTAATTTAAGAAAAGCTATTTTCTATATATGACTTCCTTTAGTAATAACAAAACTCAGTGGGGAGCAATATTATGTAATATTTTTAGGTATTAATTTTCTAAGCAGAAGATGCTTACAAATTTATAAGAGCTTATTACTTAATATTTAACTTCCAGAGATTTCTGGAATTTTTAGCCTTTTGTTTTAATAGTGATAAGTAACTCTATCAAAGTGTAGTCAGGGATAAAAGAAAAGATAAAATTCATATTTGTCAGCAAATTATTGATCTAGAGTCACTTATATGACCCACCATATTGATTGCATTCCAAAAAGTGATTAATAGCAGTATAACTAATACCTAATTTATGTAGCACAAACTCATCATATATATGAGTACACATATACAAATAAACATACACATATAGGTGCCGGAATGGTGGCACAAGGGGTAAGGCATCTGCCTTGTGGTCACTAGCCTAGGACTGACCGCGGTTCGATCCCCCAGGTCCCATATGGTCCCCAAACCAGGAGCAATTTCTGAGTGCATATCTAGGAGTGAGCCTGAGTGTCACCGCTTGTGCTCCCCCTCAAATAAACACACACATATAGGAGCCTTGTGGTATTAAAAGTACATGATTTGGACAGTAATGAAGAGGTAGAGAATTAAAAATCATGACAATACATTATTTTTATTTTGTAAAACTATTTAAATGAAGACTTCTAAAGAATATTCAGGAATATGTAATTTGTGATAAAAAATAAAATGAGTTTTCTTTTTATCTAAACTTTGATTATGGCATATCAAATTGGAGTTTGTATTGCATTAGGAATATAATTTCCCTTGGTGCCAGAGAGATAGAACAGCAGTATCTGCCTTGCAAGCAGCCGATCCAGGACCTAACGTGGCTGGTTCGAATCCCGGTGTCCCATATGGTCCCCCATGCCTGCCAGGAGCTATTTCTGAGCAGCAGATAGCCAGGAGTAACCCCTGAGCACTGCCGGGTGTGGCCCAAAAACCCAACCCCCCCCAAAAAAAAAGGAATATAATTTCCTACTAATAATGCAAAATAGTGAAGTGCTTCAGAGCTATCTTTGTGAAACAGTGTTTTTACTCTGACATCTGAGGAGGAAAGCGTTTTCCATTTCTGTGTTGTGTTAGGTTGAGGTAATAGTCATTTACTGGTCTGGAAATAACCTTCATACCATTACTTTTCTTCTCAAATGATGTACCTGACTTAGTACTATTACTCACATTTCATTTGGAACCATAAGTTCAGGCCCATTAATAATAAATTCTTATTAACCTTTTCTAAAGGACAAAGGTGAAACTTTTCTGACAGCAGGATTGATTTCCATACTTGCATATTTTTCCATTGATCAATCTCTTCAGAAACTCTTTCAACTAAAGACCAAAGTGATTTGATTTTACTTACTTTCATTTCACATTAACTTTCTAACATTCTTCTTCTGTTAGGATTAAGTAGACTATCTAATATAGATATTAATTGCTTACCAAAATTATAAACAGGTTTTTTCAGTGAGCAGTACTCAAATCATGCATGGTATGGATACTTTAAATGTTAAATGCTAGCATAAAATATATTTCCCTTTCAAATATTGTCAAAGAGACTTTGAAAGCATCTCTTAATTAGGAATTTTTATGCCTTGGATCCTCTTCAAAAGTAGATATTAAGTTCGATCCATAAAGTTTATATCTTATCATTTTATTCCTTTAGAGTTTGAGCAGCCCAACCATGATAGACTGGAGCTAAATCAGTACAAGTGTCTACTTTCCCTGCCATTGTGCTTGTCAGTATATCTTTGGACAACTAGTTATCTGACTGTAAATGATTTCTAAGCCTCTTAGAGGAGAAAGTCAAATGTACAGTAAGTAGATTTCGGATGAGTTGGAACATCCTGCTTCAACTGGTGATGTGGTAAATTGTTTTTATGCTTCAATTCAGCTAAGATTTTTTTGGACCTGATAATGAGGCTGTAAGAATGCCAGCCAGATAGTTTGTACCATCCTTATCATATTCTCTCAGGAAAGGTGCACACTGGCACCTATTTCTTATTAATTGCCTAATTAGAAGACAGAACAATCTTTACATCTAATTGTATGATGCCTATTATACTTTCAAGAAGTTCAGATAGTACAAAAATAGTTTAAATTGTTTAAATTTATAAGAAACAAATTTATTCTATTTTTATTCCTTGGTGATAGTTTTATAAGGATATTGAGAATTATTATTTATAAAGTAAAATTTAGATATCTACTAATAACTTAACAATTTTGCCATTTTCTGAATATGGCAAAAGAGTACAGTAAGAAAGTTATGATAGTTATATATGTTGCCTGCATACATGGTGTTCAAGCACATGTCTAGTCCGTTTTATATGGGAGATGTGGACTTTTCTACTTTTGTACTCTTCTAGCAAAATCACAAATTAGAAGTAATACCCATGGCCTTTTAAACATACCAATATATCTTCTTACTTGATAAAAGAAAATCTTTGTAGACAAGCAAGATTAGATGTACATAATCATCTAATTACTCTCAGTGGAAAAAAAAACCTAGCATAATGCCTTTTAAGTCATTAAGATTTGGATTTCATAGTCAAAAGGCCTTAGTTTTAATTTTATTTCTACAACTTACTCCTTACTTTGTGATTTTGGGTAAGTTGTTCAAGTTCTCTCAGCCACAGATTTTTCTTTTTAAGGAAAAGACCTAATTTATGTAAAGTGCTTAAATTTATTTGTACCTCTTATTTTGTATTCTGATTTATGTTTTGCTGTTTGAAAAGTTTATTTAAAAATAATTTGATTGTTAAATATAATTAAACAGTCCTTAATGTTGACCTAGTTTTATGAGAATTATCATAGAAAGAAGGCATTTTTGTCTATTAACTTTTTGGACTGTCACCAAATTCCACATTTCTGATACCATAAGGCAGCTGAAACATATTCTTCCAGATTTAGAAGTTAGTAATCCAAGAGTCAGCAGTGCCCTTTGTTCTTAAAGAGAACTTGCTCCTTGCCTATCAAATTTTGGTGGTTGTAGCTATTCCTTGGTTAGTGACTTTATCACTTCAGTCCCTGCCTTCATCTTGTTAATATTCTCTTATAAGGACATTTGTGATGGAATTTGGAGTCTGTCCAGGTAATTCAAGCTGTCTGTTTCTTGGAAAAAATAAACAAAGAAATAAACCAACATCTCTTAATTTGAGTCAGAGAGATAGTAAAGTATTTGCCCTGTAAGTGGATGATCTGGCTTCAATCACCAGCCCAACTACACACATTGTTTCCTAAATACTACCAGAAATAATTTCTTAGCTCAAAGTCAGGAGTAAGCTTGGAATACTACTGTTTGAGTGTTCTCCCAATTCACAAGATTTAAATTAAACACAAGGAATTAGAACCTGTTCATGGAAGACAATATTCAGCCTTTAAGCTTCACATGGTAAATTGAACCTAAGACTGACCCTTTTGTAAGAATTTTTACCTGTGAAAAGGGTTTGTGGTATGGGAGAGATATTCTTTGTTGTAATAACTGAATACTTTTTTCTTCAGTAATGCTTTAGTAATGGTCCCTCTAATAATTAAGCAAGTGATTTCTGCTAGAAAAAACTCAGAACCTCCATAAGCAAATAAAGTCTATGGAAATCAATTTACAGGTCAATTTTATTATCTCTAATTTGAAAAGAATATGGAAAAACTTCACATGACTTTACGAAAGTAGGAGCTGGAGGCAAAGTTAGGGAATAGTAGTTCAGAACTTGTAACAAGCCAGAAATTTTTTTATACTGAGTACTACAAGCAAAAAAGTAGCAGATGAAGGCTTTTTCTGAATAAGGTGAGTAATACTATGAGAAATTTCAATAACCAGAAGCACAGATAATACTGAATAAAGAAGGGAAAGAAACCAAACTACAAGAAATAAACATTCAAATATGTTGTTTCATTAGAAAGAAAGAGTGTTGACAATGTCTATTCTAGGAATTCTCAGAATACACTTGCCTTTGTTCAAAGATACAAAACTCATTAAAAATTATATAACTTTATATTTTCTACACTTTTAACTTAATATTGGTTTGGAAAATACTGAAGAACCCAGGTGGGAAATGAAGGAATTCAGAGATATGTAGCCAATATTGTCTCTGCTCTAATTTGATAGTTAGAGACATGCATGTGCTCAAGAATGAATATGCACAAAGTCAGACAAAAAGTTGTGGGAAGTTACAAAAATATTTGTTAGTAGAAAAAGGGAACATAGTACTAAGGATTAGATATTTTCTATTGCCAGGTATGTACAAAAAATTCGAAAACAAATTAAAATAACAAAAAATATATTTGGGGGTGTCTCTCAAACCTCAAAAACTCTAACATGGTCCCAACACAAGGTCAATAATAAAAAATTAATCTAAGTAAATTAAAGCTAGTAATTATAGGTAGAAAACAATCAACTTTGAAATATTTACATTTTATTAACACTTCACTTACCTTGTGATATCTGAAAACAAAATGATGAACACCTCCTCCCTACCAATTTCCTAATCCTCCTCCTAACCGTAACTCTTGATAACTCTGACCAGTACTGAAGCCCAAATCTATCCCATAGAATAAATATGAGTTTTCTATAACTTTAACTTGCTTTATGAAGTCTGACCACAGGAAAATCTGACATCCAAAGCCTCCACACCTTCTGACCCTAAACCTAAACCTAGGTAACCTCTAAGGCTAATGCTGTCAGTAAACTAAAGCTACATAATTATTCACAGAAAGTATCAACTTTGCAAATTTTACATTCACCCAACAATTCACTGACCTTGCTATATCTGAATCCAAAGTTAATAACAATGCCTACCTACTAATTATTTAACACTAACTCTAGCCCTTACTATGTATCATAAGACTTTCCAATGATAAGTCTGACATGGGCTTATGCCCAAATCTGTCCAATAGACTAAATATCAAGTTCTCCCTAACCTTAATGAACCTTTCAAGTATGAACACAGAAAAATAAGATATCCCAAACCTCCACAGACATTACCCTAAACTTAGCCCTACATAAAACTTAAGGCTATTTCTACAGATATTTCTATAGATAACTGAAGCTAAGTTTTGTAATTATAGAAATAAAATATTAATATTTGCCAAATTTTATATTCACCAAACACCCACTTGCCTTTTGATCTCTGTAAATATATTGTACCTACCAATTTTCTAAACCCAACCCTAGCCTTAATCCTTATCCAAACCATAATACAATATCAACTAGACCTCGACTGATGAAAAAAATAAATATACTAAATTTCAAGATCTTCCTAAACTTTACATGCTTTATTAAAGTATAAAAACATAAACCTATGTCACCCAAAGCTGCCACAGCCTAACCCTAACTGCAACCCTAACCCTAACACTAGTGCTAAATAAGTCCTAAGGCTATACCTAAAGGTAAATAAAAACTATAAATATAGACAGAGTACATTCAACTTTGCCAAATTTCATATTTAACAAACATTTCATATGTACTATGGTTTCTGAAAACAGCATGATAAACACTTCCTATCTACCAATTTCCTAACCCTAACCCTATCCCTGATCCTCATCCTAACTCCAACCCATGATAAATCCTAAAAGAATTTATGCCCAAACTTGTCCCAAAGATAAAATTTCAAGGTATTCCTAACCTTAACATGCATACTGAAGTATTAACACAGAAAAACCTGACATTCAAAATTTCCAGTCCTAAATCTAACCATAAGTAAATCCTAAGGGTAATCCTATCAGTAAATAAAGCTTCTGAATTACAGGCAGAGAGCATTCAACTTTGTAAAATTTCACATTCTCACAACAGTTCACGTGTCTAGTGATCGCTTAAAACTGCAATAATGAATCAATTCTACCTACCAGTTCCCTAGCCCTAACTCTAACCCTAATTCTTATAAGAACCTTAACCCATAATAAGTCCAAACTGAACTGATGGCTAACCCTGTTCCATAGATGAAATTTCAATATCTCCCTAACCTTAACTTGCTGTTTGAAGTATGAACACAGAAAAACCTAATACCAAAATCTTCAAAGGCCTAACCCAAAGTTTAGTCCTAGATAAACCTGAAGGCTATTCTTTGTGTGTGTGTGTGTGTGTGTGTGTGTGTGTGTGTGTTGGGTCACACCCGGCAGTGCTCAGGGGTTACTCCTGGCTTCATTCTCAGAAATTGCTCCTGGCAGGCACGGGGAACCATATGGGATGCCAGGATTCGAACCGATGACCTGCATGAAAGGCAAACGCCTTACCTCCATGCTATCTCTTTGGCCCCGTGAAGGCTATTCTATTTAAACTAAAGCTATGTAATTACAGGCAGACAATCAACTGCCAAACTGCACATTCACCCAATAATTCACTTGCCTCGTGATCTCTAAAAACAGTAATGATGAAAAATTCCTACATACCAGTTCCATAAACCTAACTCAAACCCTACCTAATCTTCATCCTAATTCCAACTCATGATAAATCACATTTAGACTGATATACAAACCTATCCTATAGAACAAATGTCAAGATCTCTCTAATCTCAATATTTCTTTTTAAATTATGAGCACCAAAAACATGACTCCTAAATTATCCACAAAACTTAACCCTTACCCAGATGTAGTTAAATCCTAGAGATAGTCTTATCAATATGAAAGCTAATTAATTATGGGCAGAGAACAATCAACTTTACCAAATTTTACATTCACTCAAAACTTCACTTGCCTTGTGAACTCTGAAAATAGCAGTGATGAATACATTTCACTTACCAATTTCCTAGCCCTATCTTTATCCCAAATCATCATCCAAATCATAATACATGATAAAATCCAACCTAGACTAATGTCCAAATCTTTTTAATAAACTAAATTTTAAGATGTCTAGAACCTTAACTTGTGTTTTGAAGTATAAACATAGAAAACATGACAGCCTAATCCTCATAGACCTAACTATACCTGAGACTTGGGTAAATTCTACCTGTAAATAAAGCTACCTAATTGCAGGCAGAGAGCTACCAACTTTGCCAAATTCCACAGTTACCAACATTTCACTTGCTTTGTGAACCTGAATATAATAGTGATGAACACATCCTAACTACCAATTCTCTAACACTAATCCTAGACCTAATTTTTATCCTAACCCAAATCTATAATAAGCCAGACCTGAACTGATGTGCAAACCTGTCCATTGATAATATTTCAACATTTCTCTAACCTTAACTTGACTTTTGAAGCATAAAGACAGAAAAACCCAAAACTCAAAACTCTTCAGACCAAAATTTAATCATTTTATGTAAATTCTTAGGATCACCTATTAGTAAACTAATTCTATATGGTTATTTGCAAAAGCAATCAACATCACCAATTTTCATAATTTCCCACTTGCTTTGTAATCTCAAAACAGCGATGATAAAAATGCCCTCTCTATTTTACAGTTCTATAATTCTAACTCTAGTCTTAGTCCTCATGCTAAATCTAACCTATGACAAACATGAAGGTATAAAGTAAGCTTGCCCACTCTAGGCACGTCTATGCAATATAGTACTGGATGTACTTGCCATACCAATTAGACAAAAAAATATCAAAGGCATCCAGGTAGGAAAGGAAGATATAAGATCTCACTGTTTGTGGATTACATGACATTGTATGTAGAAATTTCTAAAATCTACAAAAAAGCTCTTTGAAAGAATAGGTTTCTATAGTAAAGTGGAAGGCTACAAAATTAATATGCAAAAACCCATTAATTTTCTATATACTAATATTGAAAGAGAATAAAGATATATTGAAAAAAACAATTCTGATCACAATTGTTCCTCAGGAAATCAAGTACCTTTAAGTCAAGTTAACTAAAGAGATAAAAGATAAAATAAACTTCTAAACACTGATTTAAGATATAAAGGAGAACACAATGACAGAAACACATACTCTACTCATAAATTGGGAGGATTAAAGCAATTAAAATGGTGATGCTTCTCATGACATTTTTTTTCAAAGGATTGATCAAACACCACTGAAATTTATATTTAGCAATAAACCTCCACTAATGGCTAAAGTATTCCTTTGGAAAAAGAAGACGGGATACATCACTTTTCCCAAATTCGAATTGTACTATTAGTCAACAGTCATTAAAAACAGCATGGTATTTGAATAAAGGCAGATCCTTCAGAACAATGAAATAATCTTGAATAGCCTAACACTCTCAGGTGTATGATCAACTAATCTTTGATACACAGGCAAGAAATAGAAAGAGGGGCAAGGAAAGCCTCTTCAACAAGTGGTGTTGGAAAAACTGGTCCTCTATATGTAAAAAGTGAACCAGGCCTCTCTTTGAACACTGTACACAAAGTAAAAAAAAAATGGGTGAAATATCTTGATATTATACCTGAAACCATAAAGTACATAGAGGAAAATCTAGGTAGAACAAAGCATGACATTGAAGCTAAAGACATCTTCAAGGATAAAATACCACTGATCAAGCAAGTTTAAGTAGAGAAACAAATGGGATTACATTAAATATTCATTTGTGGAATATAAAAAAAGATATGGTAATAATATCCAGAGACAATATAGCCTAAGGACAAGAGGACAAGTCTGTGGAGGGAAGCTTCCTACAAATAGTTTTGGAGTACACTGAGGGGAGAGAAGAGACCACTATGACAATATAGTTGGAAATGATGAACAGTTAACAACTATATAGTGTTCAATTGTGTAGGTATATCACTGTTTCTTTATTCACGCATCTGTTTTCAATAACTTGGTTTGTTTTCAGATTCTGGCTTATGAATAGTGCTGTGATGAACATAGAAATACAGAGGGATTTTGTGCATTGTGATTTGGGGTTTCTTGGGTATAATCTTAGCATTTGTATTTCTGGTATACAGAAGCTCAATTTCAATTATTCTGAGGAATATCCATATTGTTTTCCAAAAAGGATGGACCAGTGGACATACCAACAAGCCATGAATGAGTTTCCTTTCTTCCTTCATCCACATCAGCATAATTTTTCTTTTTCTTTTTAATTTATATTTATTTTTTATTAATTGTTCTACTTAAGCACTGATGAGCTCCAGTCTCTGGTGTAAGATGATATCTCATTGTTGTTTTGATTTTCATCTCTCTGAAAATTGATAATGTAGAACATTTTTCATGTGCCTTTTTGGCATCTGTATATCTTCTTTTAGGAAATGTCTGTTTCACCTTCCCATTTTTGAATATGGTTAGATTTCTTTTTCTTGTTAAGCTCTACTAGTGCCTTGTATATCTTAGATTATATCCCCTTATCAGATGGTTGTTGAGTAAAACATTTCTCGCATTACATGGGGACAGTTTATATTTTAGCCACCATTTTATTTTTTTCTTTTTTTTTGGGGGGGGGACACCTGGTGACACTCTGGGGTTACTCCTGGCTCTGAGCTCAGAAATAGCTCCTGGCCTGGGGGGACCATATGGGATGCTGGGGTATCGAACTGAGTGCCGTCCTGGGTCAGCTCCGTGCAAGGCAAACGAAACGCCTTCCCACTGTATCATTGCTCTAGCCCCTAGTCACCAGATTCTTTGAGGTGCAGAAGCTTCCTAGTTTTATGTAGTCCCATTTGTTTATTTGCTTGCATCTGCTTTGCTAGTGGTATTTCATTTTTGAAGATGCCTTTACCTTCAAGAAGTGTTCTACCATATTCTTCTCTATTGGTTTCAGGTCTAATATCAGCCCTTTAACCCACTTTTATTTAACTTTTGTACATGTTGTATTTTATATATCAGATCTGGTGATGTCCAGGCTTATTCCTGAGTATACTTCTCAGGAATAATTCTTGGAAGGTCCGGGAACAATGTAGAGTTCAGAGGTTCAAACTCTGGCCAATGCATACAAGTTAAATGCTGTACCAACAAATATTATCACTCTGGCCTAAAATATTACATTTTTCTATGTTATGACAACATCAGAAGAGGGTATACTTCTTGTTTTTCAAAACCTATCTTATCTCACATTGGGGTAGGGTTTATATGAGGATGATTTTAAAATTAATAGATAAATTGTATAATAAATATTATTTTCTGCACATTAACATATAAATTTACCCATTTTAATTATTATCATTGACTTAATATTTAAGATTTTCATTATATAGTAAATTATGAAATAATTTACCAATACAGAGACATAAATGAGAGGTCATAGGCAGAAATAATTAACAAAATTTTTACTTGTAGGGAATAAAATTACATTCAAAAAATTAATGGATGGGTGGGAAAAAATGAAATAAAATTAATGGATTTTCCTCTCTTTCAGAGAGACCCAACAACCTGCATATCTGACTGCTTCTGACATATATGTCCAGCTACAAAAGTAATCTCAAAAACACACCAAACCAGAAAATCATCACTTGTAGATTGTTCTCTGGCTGAAAATTCAAATTTTCTTGGAATAGAGCTTGCAAGTTACCCTCTTTTTCAAAGTGGCCCAGCAACTACTATAACAGACTCTTCCAACATATAAATGACCCAGGTCCACAGCTCCTGATGTACGTGGCTGCATATATGGTCTCCTTATTTCACAATGCTAGAAGACTAGTAAGAGCACAGAAAATTTGATTGAAATGTTGTATAGACACTCAACAAGCTCATTAGTAAAGAAAAGAGTCACATAGAGCACTCAACACCAGCCATCTCAATACATCTTTACTGATTTTAATAACAACATTTTGAGATATAGGAGTTATCCCATTTTGACTTTTATTGATATATTTTCTGATTTTATTTTGCCATTTTGTTGTGACAAGGAATGCAAAGCAAATGTGTATCTACTGAGGGCACTTTTGGTGAAGGTGAAAAACTGGACATTGGTAGAATGAAGGTCACTGGTGGTGGAATTGGTTTTGGAACTTTGGCTAAATGACTGAAACAATTATATTATGACATTTTTAAATCATGTGTGAATTTCAAAAGTAATGTATTTGTATATTTATTTCCTAGATTCAAGGTGTTTTATGTGGTATTGTATTTGATATACATAATGAGAACTAAAATTTAGAATAAATTAAGATGAAGTACCCATTTACCAATAATATTTACATTTTTGTGGTAAAACAGCTAAAAGTTGCTCTATGTCATGAATTTATGAAGAAAAATAATGGTTTTTCTTCCAATATTCAAGAGGGTCATCAGATCATATGCTTAACATTTAGCTAGTATAGATTTATGTCTGACCTAAGTTATTATAAATGTATGAACTTTAAAAAAAAGCAATTTCTATTTGCAGTTAATCAAATGAGTTATTTCTTTAAGATAGTATCCTAGCAACTTCAGGCAGAATAGGAAATCCCTGCTGATGTTTGAAAGAGATTTATTTATCACATCTCCATATCAAAATTTTGAATGTGCTTCAAAGTGTGCCTTTGATCAAACAACTATCATAACTTTAAATATAGCATGAACAAGATTGTAAAAAGCTTTATTTCTCAAGTTCTAATTTGAAACAGAACTATAACTGTGATTTATAATAAACAGGCTTATTTAAAGAATATTGTTTTAAGACTTATTTATTTGAGAAAAGATATATTGCTCAAATAAAACCAAATAAGTTATCAACGAGAAAATATTTAACTAAACAATCGCAAATCTTTCTCAGCTGAAAACTAAATAATTTTATCTATTCAAACAATTCTTAAAAAATAATATATTCAGAAATACCCTCTGCCATATACCTTAGTCTATGACATATGAAACTATTCAAGATGCTATTGTGAACTTCAAACTGATAAAAATAAATTGCTTCCATGGGACCGGAGTGGTGGCGTAGTGGTAGGATGTTTGCCTTGCATGCGGCTGACCCAGGATGGACCGCATTTGATCCCCCAGAGTCCAATATGGTTCCCAAGCAAGGAGCAATTTCTGAGTGCATAGTCAGGAGTAACCCATGAGCATCACCGGGTGTGGCCCCAAAAGCTAGCTAGCTAGCTAGCTAACTAACTAACTAACTTACTAACTAAGTTGCTTTCAATTTCTACTCTGATTTCATGCACTAACTTTATTTTTGTTTGTTTTTGTATTTTAAATAATTTCTTTTGGTACCTTAATTACATTTCTATTAATAGTAATATTTATGTACAAAGTCTTTGCCACTTCATTCCACCATAGTGTTCAAGATCCTCTACCACTGAACACGTCACCTCTCATCTGCCTCTTTACACTGCAACAAGAAAGATCTTAAAAAAAGAAGCATTGAGTACAAGAGATAAAAAGATGTGCCTTGCATGCACCTAACTTCATTTTAATCCCCTATATCATGTGGTCGCTTAGTACTAGGTGGTATGAATCTTCCTGGAGGACTTTTAGCACAGCAACTGGTCTGAGTAATCCCAGTTCAAGTAACAACATTAAATATTCAGTACTCACATTGAAGCACCAACTTAGTTGGTCAATAGAACACTGCTTGGAAGACCCAGAAGTTACAGGAAAAAATAAAAAGCAAAGGTGTGAAAGAAAAAGAATCAGGGAGTTCAGTTCTAACATAATATTTATAACTTTATATCTTTATCAAAATTCTCTCAGGTGATATGGAATTTGGAAAATAAGAGATCATCACTTTATAGCTTCTAATAAATATGATTGAATTCTGTCCATTGGGCCAAAGAAAGGCTCAAGAAATCCAATAATGAAATCCAAATTCAAGAATATTGATATCTCAGTGAATTATCTACGTAGACCTTAAAATTGACTCATAGGATTTTCAAGTTCACATATCAACAAGTTATTTGTATGGGAATTCTGTTTCTTTAAATCTTATAGTTTGCAAGTCTCTAGGACACTATATTTATAAACTATTCAGCTCTTAGATTTATAAAATATTTACTTCTTGAATCTTGTAATTGCTATTACTTTTTAAACAATCAAGAATAATACAAACCTGTGGGACTGTAGCAATAGTACAGTAAATAGGATCTTTGTCTTGCATGCTATCTTTCTAGGTTTAATCTCTGGCACTTCATATGCTTCTCATCCTTGTCCTTCCAGAGATGATACCTGAGTGTAGATCCAAGAGGCAGGTGTGCCTCCAAAATTAATATAAACTTACAATAATATTCACTCTAGAAAATCCACTGTTAATTTGGTAGATAGAAAAATTTCTAAAATTAGGACTGGAGCGATGGTGCAGCGGTAGGACATTTGCCTTGCACGTGGCATATCCAGGAGAGACATTGGTTCGATCCCTGGCATCCCGTGGTCCTCCTAACCAGGAGTGATTTCTGAGCACATAGCCAGGATTAACTCCTGAACGTCACAGGGTGTGGTCTGAAAAGAAAAAAGAGAAAACGTTCTAAAATTATAAAATACTGTTTCTTTTTCTTTACTTTTCTTTACTATCACACTTCATCATTTCCTAAGAATTAGTCATTATTTTTTTAAATAGGTAAGGACAGGACTAAGGCTGATCACCATGAATGCCATGTTAAAAAAGCATATGTAGACCAATGTAATAAGTCAGGAAGAAAACAAAATCATGAACCCTTAGCTTTTATAGAAAAAATGGTGATAATACATCTAACCTCTAAAAAGTGCTAGGCATCATACTAAGTTCTTTTTATATATTAGATTATACAATGTTCACAACAAACCTAAATAAAAATGTATTATTATGACAAATTTATAGGAAAAAATTGAACTTTAAAGACTTTACTTTCCCAGATTTAACAAACTGGCACAAACTAAAATTTCCTCCCAAGTTTATGCAAGTTGTTCTACAAACTTCAGTCAATTCAACATTGTTTAGTAACTCTAAATAACATAACATGCCCAAATCTAGGGGCCAGAAAACATTACATTATTATGATACTTTTATGCAGAAACAATAGTAAAGTCTTATGAGCCATATCTGATTATTTAAGTTTAGTGTTCATCAGGTAAGATTAGCTTAATATTAATAAAACTCAATCTCTGACCTACTAATAACAGACAAGCAATGTTGCTTATTTTACAATAAAGAGTAAAATTTCAAAAGTTTGTAAAAAGAACTAATGTGGACATTCAACAGACATTTAGACTATACATTTAGACTATACATTTTAATATTCAATGTTTATGACATAGTTATAATTATGATTGAAAACAGCTGCTTATGTGTTAATGATCTTATCTGAAAATATCTTTAGGTAAAGAAAGAAAGTGGAAATGATTACCACTTTCTGTTGAGATCAAATGCTTAAAATATTTTCTTCTAGAAAATTAACACTACACCATATACTCTCATTGACCATTCATAGCTCATTCCAATGAAAACTAAAGAAGTCTTGCTATTTTTAGCCAACAGATTTCAATTAGTGAAGTGGTAATTAGTGGTAATTTTTATGTCATTTGACATTCAATCATCAATTGAAAAAAATAATTACCTTCTATACCTTTGATAAAAGGCTTCAAAATACATTTTTAATTTCTAAAATAAAAATAATAAAATAAAACACAGTACCAGGTAGAAGTGTTTATTTAATCCTTCAAATTTGTAAAAAAAAAACACTTCACATAATTGATATTTCATTGTTTTTTTAATAAACACTTTTATTCTAGAAAATAAACACTATACCATATACTCTCATTGACCATTCATAGCTCATTCTAATGAAAACTAAAGAAGTCTTGCTATTTTTAGCTAGGCAGATTTCAATTGATGAAGTAAAAGGGTGGTGATTTTTATGTCATTTGATATTCAACCATCAATTGGAAAAATAATTACCTTTTATACCTTTGATAAAAGGTTTCAAAATACATTTTTAATTTCTAAAACAAAAATAATAAAATAAAACACAGTACCAGGTAGAAGTGTCTATTTATCCTTCAAATCTGTAAAAAAAAAACTTCACAAAATTGATAGTTCATTGTTCTTTTAATAAAGAAACACTTGCTAATGAATTACAACTCAAAATTTGCTTGTTCCAATAAGAACAAATGTGATACAAGAAATAAGGGCTAATTAGAAAAATCCCAAGTTACTAAATACTCAATCTGTCCAACGCATTCGAAATATTTGTTTTTTTCCTAAAGTATTTTATGAATACATGGCAAATTCTGATAGATGGACACATCTTAATTTATATTAGCATTCCCAATCGCATGCCTTTTCTTCATTAAAATATATGATCTTAGATGTAACACCCTCTCATGCATGTTCACTAGCCTGGATAGATAAAAAATATTTTTCTAAAAATATATTGAACATTGTTCAGAAAAATTTTTTACTTTATCATTTCACTGAAAAAATATGGATTTTTACCTATGTGTACTCTTCTAAAACCTTACTATGTTCTTATTTTTTTCAAGTAGTCACACATATATTTCTCTTTTTCCTTGTTATTGATAATTTCTAAGTATAGCAAAAAGTGCTAAAATTGGTAAAGAATCATGGAATAGTACAAAAACGTATAGATCTAGATTATAGAGGAAAGATCTAGTCAAAAGTTTTCCCAAGTCAGTGTGCCCATATGAGCAGAGTCATCTCAGAGCAGAGACAATAAACACAGATAATAGTCGAGCAAAATTGAGATGTCAATGAGCAGAGATACTAAAATGTATAATAAATATATAATAAAATGTATAATAAAATGTAAAGGTTATATTTATTCCAAAGCATTCTTTCTTAATAAAATGTCTTTGCAAATTTAAACTAAATCAAATTGCATTATAACCCTCAGAATAATAGCTAATGGAATCTCATGTCATATTGGTTATAAGCATACCTGATGAATTTCGTGGAAGTGCCTGTATAAAATACTTATGAGTAATTAAACACAAATTTTACATCTATCATTGACATAAGCAGGAAAGGAAAATAGGATTATTAAATAGAAGTGATAATTGCACTTTAAGTTTTAAGTTTAAGTTTAAGAAAACTTAAAACTTAATCAGCTCTTCAATTATCTCATTATTTACATTAATGAAAAAGAATTTAATATTAAGAAACTGTCAAGAGCTTTAAAGAAAGCTAAGTAAAATTACCTCTTAAATCTGGTTAAGTAACACTAGTCATATAAGAGGTCTATAAACTATACTAATTGACTTCACTATTCTGAACTATTGAGCAAAAAAGCCTATTGAGCATATTATATAACTTTAATTCTATATTTTCTATAACTCCATATATGATGAAAAATACATTAAAAAACAAATTAGAGTTGAATACTCCAAAGGTTACAAAGCAGAATTGAATAATTTAAAGTTGTGAGGATTTGGTGATTTCTCACTGCATCTGCCAGTCCTGGGAGCAACTCTGCCAGACAGAAGAGATATCAGAAGTCATGTCAACAGAGGTGATCTAGACCACCATGAATGGTGGAGCTAGAGGAGACAAGCCATTCTACAACAATGCACCACTCCAAGTCACTGAATCTCAGCAAAGCAAATAAAAACCATCATACTGCAAATGTGACAATGGGGAAACTATGCAGGCCTTCATGATGCGTAGAGAATAATGATGGCAGCTCTGATGACCCAAAAGGTGCCAACCACCTATTTAGCCTCTCAGACAAGGAGTTTAGAGAAGCCATATGAAGAATATCCATAGAACTCTAATAAAGCATGATACAAGCTAAATAAATCACAATTAGGAATCAAGATGATATGGAAATATAAATTATAAACTTCAAAACTGAAATAACAGGACTAAAAACTTGGTATGTAAATTGAAACCCTCAGTGGAATGCTCTAGTAACAAAGCTGAGGACAGAATAAGTGTGCTGGAAGATGAGTTGCATAAACAACTCCATACAACAAAAAAATTTGGAAAAAGCCTAAAAATAAATGATCAGACAATGGAAAAATCCTCGAAATATATGTCAGACAGAAAATAGAAGTCTTTGATAAACTTAATAGAAACAGCATAAGAATCATTGGAGTCCCAGACTCAAGAAAGAAAATCCCCTTGAAGATCAATAGTCAAGGACAGCATTGCAGAGGAAACTCTCAGATGCTAAAGAGTGCATGTATCCAAATCGTTCATCCTAAAGAGTACCAGCTAAAAAGATCCAAGTAAAGACATGCCAAGTTACATCTAGTCACAATGATAAATCCCACACATAGAGTTAGAATACTGAAAGCAGCAAGATCAAAAAGGGAAATTATATTCAAAAGAGCATCCTTAAGACTTATAGCAAATCTGTCCACAAGAAACCCTAAAGGTCTAAGGCAAGGTAGTATTTAGTGGCAAAACTCAAGGATATGAATACTTCATCTAGAATATTCCACCCAGTTAGACTCACATTCAGGTTTGAAGGAAGCATACATAGCTTCATAGATAAATAATAGCTCAGATATTTTACAGACTTAAAAGCAGCCTTAAAAGAAAAACTGAAAGGTCTACTTTAAGACAAGAAAGACCAATAGACACACCAAACTCCTATACAAAGATGACACTAAATCCCATAACAATTATCTCTCTCAATATCAACAGACAAAATGCACCAGTTAAGAAACTCAGAGTGGCAAAATGGATCAGAAAGCTGAAGCAAACATTCTTCTACCTACAGGAAACACACCTGAATAGTCAGAACAAATAGACTCAAAATCTAAGGTTGGAGGACAATCATCCAAGCAAATAAATCTTTAAAAAAAGCTGGAGTGTGGGGCTGGAGAGATAGCATGGAGGTAAGGCGTTTGCCTTTCATGCAAGAGGTCATCGGTTCAAATCCCAGCGTCCCATATGGTCCCCCGTGCCTGCCAGGAGCAATTTCTGAGCATGGAGCCAGGAGTAACCCCTGAGCACTGCCGGGTGTGACCCAAAAAACCACAAAGAAAAAAAAAAAGCTGGAGTGTACATATTAATATCAGGTGGCACAAACATTAGACTTAAAAAGTTACAAGGGACAAAGACGGGCATTTCATAATAATCATGAGATAGATAAAATGTAAAGAAGTCACACTCTTAAACATATATGCACCCAATGATGGACCAGAAAGATATTTAAAACAATTGTTGGCAAATCCAAAAGACATCAAAAGCAATACAATAATAGTGGGAGATCTTAACACTGCCCAGTCCCCCCTGATAGGTCAACTAGGATGAAATTTAACAATATACAATATATATTGTTCTCCACACTCAGATATATATATATATATATATACATACATACATACACATACTTCTCCAATGCACATGGATCATTCTATGGATAGACTACAAAGGCAGAATATAATTAGACTTCAGGGACTCCTGCTGCAGTACTTACTATCAGTATGTTTTAATGCCTTAATTTTATTATGCATAAAATAACACTTCAAACTTCTTTGTCCACAGAGGTTCTTTGAGACATCTTAGGTTGGACACCCTAATTTTACAATTCAGTTCTCTACCGTATTAGACTCCATAGACAGTGCTCATTATGACATATGCCTTAATAAAATACTCCAATTTACCCATTTTATTTTATTATGTCTTCTACTATGACCTAAAGCTTATGACCATAGAGACCACTGAAATAGGCAACTATAAGCCATAGTTTTATGTTCCAGGTACCACTCATTTATTATGTGTTTTGCAAATTACTATTATCCCTCTTGTTTTTGTTTTTATTTTCTTCTTTCTTCTTTTTCAATTCAAGCTGTTACTATTATATCATAATGCTCATGCTATCAGGTTCCTTTCAGGAAACTAACTGGATGCACAAGACATGGTGAATGATACTACATAGGGTAGACTCCTTTTATAGTGCTCACTATCAATTGCTTAGTACTCTAGATATAAAAGTTATGTTTATCCTAAAATGCTCCATGCACATCCTAACCCCAAAAGCTGCATTTATTAAAGTTCACCCATGCCATTGATGAAGTGCCTAGAAATAGGAAAACCTTTCTCCTCTGATATGCTGAGCCCAATTTATTTATTTTTTTCTTTATCTATTTTACTCATTTTTTAAATATATTTAATTTATTTTTCTTAATTCTCATATTCTTAAGTACTTCAACTCATCTCATAAGGGTCAGGCCTCCAACTATAACCTATGAATAGATCTATAATGTCTGTCTATAAGCAGGTGAGTTTGTATACAGTGGATTCCTCTATATTTGCCTAATCTATATTGTAAACAATCCATGCATATATTTTATATATCCTCTTTTATATATTATCCCTCTTACCTCTCCATTCAGAACTCCTTCTATCCTCTCACCACCTCCATCCTGATCCATTATCTATCCCTATTTAATTCTCTTTACCCTCAGTTCATAACTCTTTAGGAATAGAGACTGACCTCCTACCCCAGTAAGTTGCTTCTAGGCTCCTAAAGTAAAAGGACACCCTCTTGGGTGTCACTCCACAAGAAGCTGCAACCACCACTTCTACTGACTCATTCTATGCTGACCTTTTTCTCATACCACTCTCAATGGGGTCTGTGGCATACTACAAGATTCAGCTCCAGGAGGACCCACAGCATGAGGATACTACCTGATCCTTTACTGCTACAAATCATTGATCATCCCACGGTGTGGGATGATAATGTGCTCTGGATCTCGTTCCTCCCAAGACTATCTCAAAAGGCTTAATGGGGATATCTATATTTTCTTTGTATGTTTAATTCCTTAATAGATATACCTCTTAGTGTGTTTATTTCAAAATATAATGGTAGCCTTCTCCACACCACACCCCTGTTTTTTTTTTTTTGTTTTTTTTTTTGCTTCTTTGGGTTCTGCTTAGTATGAAATTCTAGTAGAAGAGTCTTGCTTGGGATAAAAGCTCAGGTCAAAACCAGGGCAGAGATTGTATAGTCTATAATTTTTACCCCCAAATGAACCAACAATATAATATGGAATAGCTCTTTTTTTGCATAGGCACACTAAAATGAGGAAATCTTATGTATAGAAACAAGTTATTATCTTATAGGGATAAGAACCCATAAATTTTACAATGCAGGGCACCTCCCACCCTGAACATTTGTCATAAAATCTCAACTTAAACTTTATGTGATCAGACATTGACCATCCAACACCAAAACTTGAATCCAAACCTTAGAACTGACACAGTTCCCTTCAACAGCTCCAAGAAGCAGCCTCTCCCTGTGGGAGTCCCTAATATAGCTCTGGCACCCAACTTTCACCAGAGTAGGTTCATACAACATTCCTGATGATGAGGAAACAGCAACAACTTGCTCTAAGGATAGGTTGCTCTACCTCATCACCTAATGCTGAGATGAAATCAGATGGCACGTCATTCTTTTATCTATGAAAAATAAAGATCACTAAATATAGAAGACTGACTATAACAACTGCTGAGCATTACTTTCCTGGGACCATGAAGAAAGACTCTATCCTAGACTTCATCCTAGGATGTGTGCAGAAACCAAAATCTCTAATTAAAGAGGACTGACTTTGACAACCACAACTGAGCAGAACGTTTCCTGGCACCATAAAAAACTTGGGGTTTGGCAATGAACATGTCAGGAGCCTATAGTTGATCCCATGACAGTATGCTTCAAAGGTAGAGATATCCTGTCTCTCTGAAGCCAAGGGGAATTTTCTTTCTAATTTTCCCAATATTACTGTGCCTATGCCAAAACAGAACAAATAAAACACAAAACAAAACACAACAACCTAGTCCCCTACCTTCTTTTTATTCCTATTCATTTTATTCTTTCTTTTTTAAAAATTTATATTCATAGCTTCTCGACAGGGTTCCTGTCTGATTTTTTTTAACAGAGTCATAAAGCATGAACCATCTTGTTCTACCTCATATTTCTATGTCTTCCTACAAATTGAGAAAAGAAAAGTGGATGATACCAGGGTCAAACAGTCTCATGAGCATTGAGTGGAAATAAAAATGATCAGACCTAAATACTCAACCCAAAGTCAACGACAATAGAATTAAGAAACCCAAACTATAACAAGCTATACACAAAGAGACCTGTTAGACTAGCAATCCAAGGGACTAAGGATGGAGATATCGGATGCATGCTAGGAACAGTGGTGGAGGGAGGTAACATGGGTGGTACAGATTGCCATAATTCACTCTTAGTATGTATCTTAAATATAACTGTGAAAAATTTATAATTCCTATTGGTCACAATAAAAATATAAAAAATAACAAATGTCAGAATAAACTTTAGTGAATTTGAATTATATGAAGACAATTATGGGCACTGTAGGGGTCTAATACACATTATATTACAGTTGGAAAGAAGCAATATTAACCAAATAAAAAATAGTAATTTTCATATTATTGCAAATCTATTTACTGCAATAAATGTATATACAACTTAAATTACCACTTGATCATAGTGTTATGTTCCCCTGGACTTGAACTTATTGGTAGACCTTAATACTTTTTTAAGTAAATGAATAGTTAGGATATTTTAGTAAAATTGAACATGATCCACAATAAAATACCATGATGCTTGGGGTGGGAGAGATAGCACAGCAGTCGGGCATTTGCCTTGCATGCAGTAGATGGTAGTTCAATCCTGAATCCTGGGCATTCCACCTGGTCCCTTGAGCCTGCCGGGGATGATTTCTGAGGCATAGAACCAGGAGTAGCCCCTAAGCACTGCCAGGTGTGACCCAAACCTAAAAAAGAAAATAAATTGTTGATGTTTTACCAAACTAGAATAATTTTAAGATAATTACTTTTGACATCATTTTTAGTTATTATGTATAAAGAGTTTAGAGCTTTATTCTCCAGTTTCTAATATGAAAAAACTGAACATAATGTAAGCTAACAATTTTCCCTGAATTTGTCAGATAGCAAAGTTTACTAGACAAGTAGCTACCCTAACTTTCTAGAGAGAAATGAATAGACTCACTAATACTAGTGTCCAGAAGCGTAAAGTAAAATCAACACAATAATGCTCTTAAACAGACAGGAAACAGCAAAAATATGACTGAGATTGAAAATAGGTCAATAGCAACTTCTGAAACTGAGATAATAACCTAAAAAATAAATGTAAAATAATTATAAGAATAATAAACCACACGGCAATATTTTATATTTAATTTAAAAAAAAGTCACTCTGGCTAATGGCTAAAGTGTCAGGAAAAAAATGTAAGTGGTTGAACTTAGGAAACTAATTAATAGAGTATTTCAGGAATCCAGGACAAAGATTATGGAATCAGGTCAGAATGGTAACAGTAGAGCTGGTGGTCATGTTCTGTATACATTCTGAAATATTATTAATCTTCTCTTTCAAATAACTTAATTTGGTGTCATAGCTTATAAACTATATGTTTTACTGGATTTTATCTCTTTAAAGTTCCTAAATTATAAATACATATGCCAAACAAACTAAAGGAAAATATATAAATACATAAATTTTGTTTTGTGATCCTGTAACTTTCAACTTTTGGATCTATACATTTACATTATAATTTTAATCATTTTTGTAGTTATCAGAGAAAGTATTTTTAGGAAAAGAAGGTTATATGTAAAAAAAATCACAGAAAAGTCTTGCAGTCGATAGAACAGAGTAGTGTAAAAGAGAAGCACTATAAACTCGAGGTAAGAATCATGTCTATTTGGAAGCACAACATCACACAAATTACAGAATAAGTTTTATTTTGATTCTCAGGCTCATCAATGTTCAGAAGACATTCATTTCAGGAGAGTTCTAAAGGGAGAAGTACCATATAATAGTTTGTTTCTTTCCATATAAACACACCTTATTTCAGAAATTTACTAACATGAACAGTTAAAATGTGTTAAATCGTATTGGATATTAATTCTGCTGTACTTATTATTAACACAAAAAGAGTATTTATTGTCAATTTAGTGTAATGCAAGGAAATATGTAGCCACCTCTTAAAATAACCACATCATATCCCCCCATTTTCATAATTCTCCACAACTATGACTCTTACATTGTTTTACAAACATTAATTAAGACATACATCCTTCTGTGAAATGAAGAACTGCCATACTGATATGAGGCTTCAGATTCAGTCACGGTATTAAAAGCACAAAGGCAGCACTAAGATTAATGCTCATAACCTTTCAATGTGAACATTCAACAATGAAAGAAAAACCTGTTCCATTATCCTTTATTTGAAACTTTATTCAAACTCCGATTTTTTTCAAATATTCATTCATTTGTAAAAATTGTGGCTATTGATTGCTAAAGTTTTCCAATTAAATTATTTCGCATATATCATTTTTAGCATTTCTGAAGATAAAAATTCTTTTAATAGGTCACTTCATTGTGTCGGGAGCTATAGATAGAGTCTTTCACAGCCATTCAGAGAAGGCAATCAGGCTTTCTGAATATTATTTTCAACTCTCTAAATTATATATATATATAATGTAGTTACTATAGAGTCTAGGATCAAACTTCATTTCCTCTTAACTCTTCATCCTACTTGCTCTACTGAGCCATATGCATTGCACTAAAACAGAGTATGGTAAGAATTTGAATTTGCTTTAAAATATTAAGTTTGCAAGAAGCATTGCTGTTCTTTTCCTGTACCATCACAAAAAGGTAAGAACTAAAAAAAATCTATGTTCTGAAAATTTATCGTATACCTGTTTTCCACATTTTTGAGTTAAGCAAATTTTTAATATTTAATTATATAGAAGAGATTCTGTTTTCTTGCAAATTATTTCTTTGACTAAGTATCTTGTTCAAATACATGTAAGCATTTATACATACTTTTTTTCAATTCTTTCAAAGTGTATCAACACAATCTAGAAAAGTCTGATCTCTTGTAAGCATTACATAATTATTTAAATTTAGTATGTACATTTCTACAGTCAGCCACGTTTTTGTAAGTAATTTTCTATATGGAAAATTATTTTCCATTTTTCACAGCATTGCTCATGATTGAGTTACAGTCATACAATGTACAACAAAATTCTCCAGTGCACATTTTTCACCACCAATGTCCCCAGTTTCAATCTCACCTTCCTGCATTCCCTCTCCACTTCCTGTCTCAGGGACATACATTTTCCTTTTTTCTCTCTCTCTTTTTTCTTTATTCCTTTATTTTTATTTTATTTTGACTTTCTTTCACTTTGATTTTCAGTACAGGGAAGATTTCCTGCCACCAATGTCCACAGCTTCCCACCCATCTTCCACCGCCTGTATCTGGGACAGGCATTTTATTCTTTCTCGTTTTGACACTATGGTTTGCATTATTGCTAATTAAGGGGCACCATACATATTACTTTTTGTTTTGTTTTGGGGTCATACCCGGCAGTGCTCAGGGATCACTCCTGGCTCTATGCTCAGAAATTGCTCCTGGTAGGCTCGGGGGACCATATGGGATGCCGGAATTTGAACCACCAACCTTCTGCATGCAAGGCAAATGCTTTACCTGCATGCTATCTCTCCGGCTCCACATATTACTTTCAACACCCAGTTCTTGTCCAGAGATATCAGTTCCAACCATTATTGTTACTGTGGACTATTTACTACCCTAACTGCAATGACTGCTCTTAATGGCAAGTTTCCCACTATCAACTGGTCCTTCTGATTCTCATCTCTATCATCTCTGGATATTATTATCATGCTATCATTTTTCTTATGTCCCACAGAAAAGTGAATTTATTCTACATATCTCTTCCCTCTGACTCATTTCATTCAGCACAATAATCTCCATACTCATCCATGTATAAGCAAATTTCATGACTATATTTTTCCTAACAGCTGCATAGATCTATCACTGATTCTTTAGCTACTCATCTATTCTCAGGCACTTGGGTTGTTTCCAGATTCTGGCTATGTAAATAGCTCTGTGATAAACATAGGAATACAGAGGGCTTTGCTACATAGTGTCCTAGGGCATATCATGAATCTTGAATATTTCTGGATTGTATGGAAGCTAATTTGTAGTTTTTTTGAGGAGTATCCATATTCTGGACTAGGTATTCCCAATAGCAATGAATACAAATCTCTTTCTTCCCACATCCACAACACTGGCTGTTCTTGATCTTTTTGATGGGTGCTTGTAAGATGAGACTTAGCTAACAACCTTAACAAAGGTGTTCCCCACCTTTCTCCTTCCTAAAACCTCTTCCTTTTATATGTAAAAGTCCACCTGGATTACTTGACCACCCACCCCCTTCTGATATTGGGAATTGGTTTGAATAAATAAAGAGCAGTTCTGGCTTGGGACTGGGGCAGAGAACATGAGGCAGAAGACCACAAATGACATGTTTGCCTTCCTTTCCTTGCTTGGTATATTACTCGATAGCTACCCTGCTCTTTCAGGCCATCCACCTGGGGTTAAAAATATAACATTTGGGGTGATCTCTCCCCTCTGATTTTGTTATGATAGTTCTCAGTATAGTTATTTCTCTAACTGCACTCGCCACTCTTTGTGAAAGCTTCATATCTTGACCCAGTCCTGCTGGCCCTCATCTCTGGGAATTATTTCAATGTCTTTTATTTTTTGAAAAACCTATAGATGAGTGAGACTATTCTGTGTCTCTCTTTCCCTCTGAATAATTAAACTCAGCATAATAGATTCCATGTACATCCATGTATAGGAAAATTTTATGACTTTATCTCTCCTGACAGCTGCATAATATTCTATTATGTATTCCATTCTTTATCTGCTCTAACTTTTATTATTTCCTTCATCCGGCCTTCTCTTGGCTCATTTTGTTGGTCATTTTTCAATTTCTTAAATTGTGCCATTAAATTATTTGTTTCCTCCAAAAACTGAAAATCAAGCTCCCATACGATCCAGCTATACCACTCCTAGGAATATACCCTAGGAACACAAAAATACAATACAAAAACCCCTTCCTTACACCTATATTCATTACAGCACTATTTACCATAGCAAGACTCTGGAAACAACCAAGATGCCCTTCAACAGATGAATGGCTAAAGAAACTGTGGTACATATACACAATGGAATATTATGCAGCTGTCAGGAGAGATGAAGTCATGAAATTTTCCTATACATGGATGTACATGGAATCTATTATGCTGAGTGAAATAAGTCAGAGAGAGAAAGAAAAACGCAGAATGGTCTCACTCATCTATGGGTTTTAAGAAAAATGAAAGACATTCTTGCAATAATAATTTTCAGACACAAAAGAGAAAAGAGCTGGAAGTTATAGCTCACCTCAGAAAGCTCACCACAAAAAGTGATGAGTTCAGTTAGAGAAATAACTACATTTTGAACTGTCCTAATAATGAGAATGTATGAGGGAAATGAAAAGCCTGTCTAGAGTACAGGCGGGGGTCGGGTGGGAAGGAGGAAGATTTGGGACATTGGTGATGGGAATGTTGCACTGGTGATGGGTGGTGTTCTTTACATGACTGAAACCCAAACACAATCATGTATGTAAACAAGGTGTTTAAATAAAAATAAAGAAAAATATTATCTATGTGGTTCTTTCTTCCTTCCTGATGAATGAAATTGAAAGATAAACATTTTTTCTCTTAGTACAGAATTTGCTGTGTCCCACAAATTCTGGTAATTCATGCCTTCATTTTAATTTGTTTTCAGAAATCTTTTGATGTTCTCTTTTATTTCTTCTCTGACCTACTGATTGACAGTCATAAGTATTTTAATTTCCAGGTGTTAAGTTTATTCCAGGTGTTAAATTTATTTCTCTTTGTAATTAACATCTACTTTTGTGCATCATGATCTGAGATGATAGTTGATACAACTTCTATCCTCTTGATTTTACACTAGCAACCTAGATATAAAACCATCTCCGAGATGCTTACTTAAGATGATTTAGGAGCAAGTCCAAACTTAGAGACTGGACATGCCCTCAGGAAACAAATTAGCAAAGATATTTTTTCAACTAATAGATAGATGCCTTAGTAGGATTGGCAGGACCAGAGTGTCCAGAAAATTCAGAAACTTATGCAGACTTTTCCAATATTAATAACAGATATTGCGAATAGTGATATAGTGTCTTGGCATATTCCCTCAAACCATTATGGGTAAATTTTGAGGGGACAATCTGTAAGATTATTATACAGTACACCAAGTTTCTTTGATTTCATATTTATTGTACTTAATAGCCCAAGGAGATACTCCATTGTTGTGACCTATTGCTGATGCCTCGCTCCTCACCTCTTCCCCTGAATTATGTCCAGGTCTAAGGTTTTCAACTAAGGTTGCTAGTGTTCCGTGGCCTGACTCTAGCTGTTAGTGGTTCTGATGACTTTTGACCTTTTGACTTCTTTGTTCTGTGCACAGAACATATAAGGGCCCAAAGAGAAAGCTCCATGGGGAGTGTCCCCTTATTTCCATACTTAGTTATTTCCAGTATCTGACTTGTTTCTCCTGGGCAGGCAGGATTAAAATTACTAATTGATTGAAATCTATTTCTTTGGGCTCCTCTCGCCCCTCTCTCCATCGAACTTTCACTACTGATAGTAGCTTGCTCAGGGTTAAACCATATAATTTTCTTTTACTGGTATTTTAGATTTCCAATTTGTTGCTTGTTTCTTGTTATTTTTTTTTTTTTAGAGTCAATAAGTCACTCTATGCCTCAGGAGGCATCTTGAATAGCTTATCTAAATGGAGAATATTCTCAAGGAAAAAGGAGAAATCAGTTAGGAAAGAGGCCAGAAAGATACAGTAAACAAGTTACAGTGATTTAATTTCTGCCTTCCTGATTGCAAAAAAACTTAAGGGAAGTAGTGCTAAGTACATTAAGAAAATGTCTTTAATGGAGAACTCTTTCTTATTTTTTTGCACATGAAAAATTATTATTCTTTTTATTTAAACAACTTTATTACATACATGATTGTGTTTGGGTTTCAGTCATGTAAAGAACACCACCCATCACCAGTGCAACATTCCCATCACCAATGTCCCAAACCTCCCTCCTCCCATCCCAACCCCTGCTTGTACTTTAGACAGGCTTTCTATTTCCCTTGTACATTCTCATTATTAGGATAGTTCAAAACGTAGTTATTTCTCTAACTAAACTCATCCCTGTTTGTGTTGAGCTTCATGAGGTGAGCTGTAACTTCCAGCTCTTTTTTATTATATTTATTAATACTGTCTCATGCTTTCAAAGTTCTTCCCAAGAAACAAACCTTCTACCAAAGACATATCTGGGTTGTGATATTTTAAAAACATTTTAAACATTAACAATAAAACCATATATTTTACTTAGCTAAATGAACAAAAGCTTTACTTTGATTCTGTGTTTTGAAGGAGAAACAGAACATTATTATTGGAGTTGAAAGTTCCATCTTGGGTAGACATACAGGGAGGGGAGGACCAGAGCCACAGCTAGATATGCTCCTATTCAGAACAGGTCACACCAATTTGTGCTCAGCAAAATACTCAGTATCAGGGACCAAACTCAGGACTTATGTTAAAAAAGTAATATCATGGGGCTGGAGAGATAGCATGGAGGTAAGGTGTTTGCCTTTCATGCAGGAGGTCATCGGTTCGAATCCCAGCGTCCCATATGGTCCCCTGTGCCTGCCAGGAGCAATTTCTGAGCATGGAGCCAGGAGTAACCCCTGAGCACTGCTGGGTGTGACCCAAAAACTACAAAAAAAAAAAGTAATATCAAACTAAAATTTATGTTATTTTTAAAAAAAAGAAAATATTTTGTTGTTCTTAAGTTAAATATTTAAATTGATTGATCTGAATACATGAAGATACTAAAGCACACTAATAATTGGTAAAAGTAAACTAATTACAAATATCTTTGAAAAAAGACTAAGCATCACATTTTCAAAAATTTTCAACCAAGTATGCATATTCCATACTAGTAGACATCTGTTAAAGTAAACTTTGTTGCTCTTCTAGTAAATATTAGTTTATATATACATATTAGTTTTTATATATATTTTCTGGGAGAATATAAATATATAACAGACAAAAATAAAGTATCTTTAGACCATGGTTCTTTAATGATATAGAAAAATTACAGAATCCACACTGTTTTATTTAGTAATAAAATAAAATAATCTTCTGTGAAAATTCCTTAGTATAAAATTGTATTTGTGAACTGTTTCCCTAAAAACTGCAACTTAATTATACCTGAAAACTAATCAGGTAGCTTATTTAAAGAAAGAAGTTTTAGGACTCCATTAAAAACTAAGCCAAAAAGCAATTGATTCTTGGGTCTATTTATTCTTCTGTGTGTATGGGAAGCTACCTAGAAATATTACTTCAATTAGATCTCTGTATTAGCTTTTCTCTTTCTTTCAGTGCTAAAATAAATATTTTTTGTACCTAAATAATTTAAAGAAATTTTCCCTGAAGGCTGAATTACTGTTATTTTTTCTATCATTTATTTTTCTTGGGTTAAATGCTTTGCCAGATCCATTAAGAGTAAAATATCAATAAAGAGATAAGAGGCAGCATAAAGCCATCATGTTCAACAGACTGAACAGATTAGATGCAAACTGACTCACAAAGATTAAAAAATGTTGTCAATCTTTGAATGTTATCTTTCCTCCACCAATTTAAAAAAATCATTTCAAGTAATCTCAAATAATTGATAAAGTTTTATTTTCATCTAAAAGAGCTATTTAAGGAAATCAATTAAAATCCTCCTTTACAATCTTTTACATTCTCATCTTCACATGGTTAGACCATGTAAAAAGAGCCCTTCTAGTTTGCTTATAATGGTACCCTTCAAAACTTGTCCCTCAGTGCTGTGGCAAATCAATCGATATTAGATAGTATCAAAAAAATCTATGACTGTCCCTGACAAGATTATCCTTCCTGAAACCAATGAAAACATCGTGCATCTCATGTTTCCAAGTATAGTGCTTTTGTCTCCAATGCAATTATGAAACTATGGTTATTTAAAATTTCAAGTTTTAGTTCTAATTGAAAGGAAATGAAAAGTAAGTCACCAAACAACCTCAAAGTCACAGAAATGCTCAGACTGTTTTACCAAGTGTTTTATTCATAGTAACTAGTTGAAGCTATTATCTTTTACATTTATTTCCTAAATATAAGGGTTCCAGTAAAATTATCCAAGATTTATGTTCAAAATTACTAAGCTATAGGACATTGTTTACCAGGAAGAAGGAACATACATTTTGCCACTCTGTGTCTCTTAATTGGTTCATTTAGTCCATTGACATTGAGGGAGATGATTGTCATAGGATTTAATGTCATCTTTGTGTATAAGTTTGGTATGTTTGTTGGTCTGTCTTGTCTTAAAGTAGACATTTCAGTTTTTCTTTCAAGGCTGGTTTTGCAACTGTGAAGTTTTTGAGTTGTTGTTTATCCATGAAGCTATATATCCTTCCTTCAAACCTAAATGTGAGTCGAGCTGGGTGCAGTATTCTAGGTGAAGCCTCCATTTCATTCAGTCTTGTCACACTATCTCACCACTGTCTTCTGGCTTTGAAAGTTTCTTGTGACATGTCTGCTGTAAATCTTATGGATGCTCCTTTGAATGTAATTTCCCTTTTTGATCTTGCTGCTTTCAGTATTCTATCTCTATTTGTAGAATTCATTAGTGACTAGGATGTGTCTTGGAGTGTTTTTCTTTGGGTCTCTTTTAGCTGGGACTCTTCAGGCATGCAAGATTTGATTGCATGCAGTCCTTAGCTCTGGAAGTTTTTCTTTGATGATGTCTTTGACTGTTGATTCTTCCTGCGGATCCTCTTCCTGGACCTTTGGGACTCCAATGATTCTTATGTTGTTTTTGTTGAGTTTATCAAAGACTTCTATTTTCATCTGTTCACATTTTTTGAGTACTTTTTTCATTGTATGATCATTTTCCTTAAGGTTCTTTTCCAGTCTCTTTTGCTGTATGGAGTTGTTCTGCATTTGATCTTCCAGTTCACTGAATCTGTCCTTGGCTGCTGTTACCCTGCTGGAGAGGTTTTCCATTGAGTTTTTCAATTTAGCTACTGTGTTTTTCAGATCTGTTATTTCAGTTTAGAGTTTTCTGATTTCTGTCCTTGTGTTCTGTTTAGCTAGAGCTATATTTTCTTTGATTTCCATGAGGATCCTCCATATTTCTATTCTAAACTCCTTATCTGAGAGGTTAATCACACATATATATCTGTATGTAGAGTGGCAGAAAGGGTAGAAAAACTATGTATGACACACATTATATACAGTACAAACATTAAACTGGATTAAGTTAGCCTCCCTCATCCTCACAGGCATTGATCTATCAATAGGTTATAGCTGTAAAACTGACCCAGCAAAGAATGGGTCAAAGAGCATCAAAAATATAAAGCCAGCAGGTTAAGGTGGAGGAATAATCTAATTCCTAGGAATCACTGCAGGTGAGGGTAAACCTGGATGTAAGAGCATCATAGGTTAGATAATTCATATAATATTCTCAAAGCAATCTGCTTTTTCAAATCGTGTCTTCAGCATCAATCAAATCAGGTTGGATTTATTATTGGTTAGGATTAGAATGAGGAGTAGGGCTAGGTTTAGATTTACTGACAATCCTTTTCAAGTTAATCCAGGAAATTGAAGAATCCCTAATACCCCTAATTTATGTGAAGCTAAGATCACCTTGATACCCAAAGCAGAGACACAATAAAAAAGATAGCCTGATAAACTTTATGTGCATAGATGCAAATTTCTTCAACAAAACATTAACAAATGGAATTTGACATTATTAAAAATATCACCAGCATGACCAAGTAGTATTCAACCTAAAGATGAAAGTATGGTTTAACATATGCAAGCCAATCAACCTTATATATCATATCAATAAAAGACAAAATAGATATTTTATGATTATATTAATAGATAAAGAGAAAGCATTTAATAAGACCTCACATGCTTTCATGATAAAAACTCTTAAGATGAGAATTCAATAAACTTTTCTCAATATAGTCATAAGTATTTCCCAGAATCAATTAAGATCTTATACAAGTTTGCCCACTCTCACCATTTTTTATGGCAACACTACATAAAGCATCATACATATTCAATGCAATTCTTAATAGAATGAATTTTTTTAAAGAAATGAGGTAGATTAAACACTCATAAAATTAAACAATAAATATCAACAAATAGCTAGAGTTATCCTTGGGAAAAAAATATTGTGGGCATCATCTTTTCCAACTTCAAACTATCAAAATTGGTAGTGTTTAAAACAACATTGTATTGAAATAAAGATCCTTAGATCAGTGAAATAAAATTGAATATCCTGAGACAGATTCCCATATATATATATATATATATATGTATATATATATTAAGTTAATTTTTGATAAAGGAGCAAAAGGTATAAGGTAAAGCAAGAAAAAATTTTTCAAAAAGTGATGCCGGAAAACCTGATCGGCTACCTACTAGAAACTAAACTTGGACATATTCCTGACACAAATGCACAAATTTTAAAGCAAATAAATTAAGACTTTTATATAGGACCTGAAACCATAAAGTATGTAGTGGAAAACATAGCCAAAATTCTCCATGACAGTGAAGTTAAAGGTATCTTCAATGTGAAGCACCCCTGACCAAAACAGTGGAAGCAAAGATAAACAAATGGGACTACATTAAAGTAAGAAGCTTCTGCATCTCAAAGAAATTGAGAAATAGGTTACAAAGACCATCCATGGAATAGGGGAAACTATTCACAACATATTCATTGATTACAGGTTAATAGCTCATAGAAATTTACAACAAAAAGCCATCTAACCTAATAAAAAACGTAGGGAAAAGAGATGAACTGACATTTCTTAAAAGAAGAAATACTGGTGACCAAAAGGCACATGAAAAAACGTTCCACATCATGAAACATTAGGGAGATGCAAATCAAAACCACAATGCGATATCACTTCACACCACAGAGAATGGCACACATCAAGCAGAATAAAAACAACTAGAGGTGACATATTGAGTTCCTAAAATAAGAATATTTGTAAAGAATTCTGTAAGTTCTCAAGAATTCAGAAATAATTTAAAAAGGATAGATATTCTAGACAGTGCAATTATATAATCTCAGGAGGGAAGAAATTCTTGTATCAGGAAAAAAAATGTCACTGAAAGTAAATTAATAGGTCATATTTAATTAAAATGTATTGTAATCAAAGAATGAACCATAAAATACAAAAAATGATCAATTTGACACCTTAAATTTTTTTTCTCCATCTAATCTTTATTGGCTGCCAGTTCTTGACTCTTTTTTTTTTTTCTGCTTTTTCGGGCCACACTGGTTTGATGCTCAGGGGTTATTCCGGGCTAAGCGCTCAGAAATTGCCCCTGGCTTGGGGGGACCATATGGGATGCCGGGGGATAGAACGCGGTCCTTCCTTGGCTAGCGCTTGCAAGGCAGACACCTTACCCACTTTGCTGGCCCCATAATTCTAGCTTTCTAGCTTCTTTATTTTTTGTTTTGTTTTGTTTTGTTTTTGGGCCACACCCCGTGATGCTCAGGGGTTACTCCTGGCTATGCGCTCAGAAATCGCTCCTGGCTTGGGGGGGACCATATGGGACGCCGGGGGATCGAATCACGGTCAGTCCTATGCCAGCGCTTGCAAGGCAGACACCTTACCTCTAGCGCCACCTTCCCGCCCCTTGACTCTTGACAACAATAGTAGTCTATCTTGAAGATTAGTAACCTGACCTTAAGATTTTTAAACTTTGGGGCCGGAGAGGTGGCGCTAAAGGTAAGGTGTCTGCTTTGCAAGCCCTACCCAGGGAAAGACCACGGTTAGACACACCCCCCCCACACACACACACCCCGCGTTCCAGGGAAAGACCGTGGTTTGATCCTCTGGCGTTCCATGTGTTCCCCCCAAGCCAGGAGCAATTTCTGAGCGCTTAGACAGGAGTAACCCCTGAGCATCAAATGGGTGTGCCCACCCCCCAAAATAAAGATCTTTAAACTTTAATGTGGACTTCTCAGAATCTTATTGTTTTTACCATCTCTTCTGTCCTGAATCTTATCTTGCTATGATAAATTAAAAACAAACAAACAAGAAGTCAGTATGTCTGTGGTGTTTGATTTGTGAGATGTTCTACAATATGATATTTTTGTAACCAAGGGACAAATCCTGAAATTCATAAGGCAAGGCATATGCTTTATCAATAAACTTAGTCATATCTGACAGTTCTGTATAATATACTGCTAAAAAATAGTACGTTACATAATAAAATATGACAAAATAAAAGTAATGGTGATAAATAAAATTTATGTATAATTTATAAATAAATTTATATATAATTTATAAATAAAATTAGGACAAACTAATTTTTTCTTTTCAGTTTTAGTGAAGCAAAATAGTTTTTAATTGAAAGTAATTGAGAGAGATGAGAAAAGAGAGAGAGAGGAGAGAGAAAGAGAAGCATGGGCTTCTTCAGAGTAGAAAAAACTAATTTTGTTTTTTTTTAAACGTTAATATTACAATTAAAATAGAAATAAAAATAAATTTAATTTTAACTAATAAGTCTAACAGTTAACTTATATTTGTAAAAAGTTGATTTAAATAAATTAATAAACTGTCAACTTAATTCTGCACTGATAGTATAACTATATGCAAATAAAATTAATGTGTATGCTAAACTAGTTATTGGAAGACATATCTGGAATATTTAAAAAGTAAGCTAATGGCACAGAGCTAATAAAATTAGCTAATATATTGGAAGATAAAAGTAATCAAAATAATTTAATAGACTAGTGATGAACCATATTAAGATGTTGAATGTTGTCAGAAGCACTTAATAAATGAATAATGAGAAGATGAATTATCAAACAGGAAGGTAATATAGAAATGTTATAGGCAAGAAAGGATCATTATAACCAATTTTAATGAAATCTTATTTGATGAGAGTAGTTTGGTTGAATGCGAAATCACAACTAAAGTTACTCTAATGAGCTGGTGGTGTTGATTTTAGCCACACCTGGATTAAGAAATCAGTAGGATCCTTTGTTTCTCTTTACATATTTGCTTCTTATTGCTCTATAACTAATTACCAAAATTTTGTATTTTAAAGCAACTTTATAATTCTTTTTTGTTTGCTTGCTTGTTTTTGGGGGGCTACACCCGTTTGACGCTTAGGGATTATTCCTGGCTATGCGCTCAGAAATCGTTCCTGGCTTGGGGGTACCATATGGGACGCCTGGGGATCAAACCGCTGTTCGTCCTAGGCTAGCGCTAGTAAGGCAGATAGATGCCTAACCTCCAGTGCCACTGCTCCGGCCCCAACTTTACAGTTAAAGTAGACTACAAGAGTAGTCTACCTGTTATAATGGAAAAAGAAAAGGGATAAGCAATGAATGTAGTTAGGTACAGTAAGTGCCTATTTATTATATTTGATGACTAAACTTTGCATAGGCTTTAATAGTGGAATTGGCAATATTTCTAAAATAAATTTCATTTTAAATTTCATTTAAAAGAAAATTTCATTTTATTTTCTTCAAATAACATGAGACTAGTAGGTCTCATACATGTAGTTTCTTCATCAGTTTCTTCTCTTGTGTGTGTATATGGCAGAGGAGGGAGGGTGGTTTTTATGCAGCAGTGTTCAGTGATTACTCCCAGTTCAGTTCAGTGCTTAGGGTTCAATCCTAGCATTATTTGAGAGATCCTTATGGTGTCAGAAATCAAAGCTGGGTTCTCACACTCTAAATATGCAACAAAGGCAATTGATCGATCTCTCTGACTCCTCCTCTTCTATCTTAACTATAACAGTGTCATCTTGAATGGGAAAAATGACTTTTCTATAGTCATAACTGTTTGTTCTAATAGTAATGTGTAAACTTGATTTCACTAAATATACATTTTTTCTCCAGGGATGGTTTGTTTCTTTGTGGTAAGAGACGTAAAACATTAAAAAAATTGATATGAGAAAATATTGTGCAACATTTCATTCAAAGCTACTGTCTTAAAGGATAGGTGCCCAAATGGTCTAATTCAACCTTGCTGACAAACATGAGGTAGAATTTTTAAAATGATGAGCTAAATTGGTTAATATAAAGGAATCTTGGAAGATGTAGGGATAATTCATAAACTAAGATCTCTATTTTTGACTCAAAGGAACAAATGCTTACTTTGAAGTAAAAAGATATTTTATAATTTCTAACAAGGTGCCTTCCAAATTTAGATTTCTAGCATTTTACAGAAATTGGGGAAAGGGTACTGCCCTATTTGATTATTATGTTTTGAAGAGTTGAATCCAAAATCTGTCAGATGGCATTCTTGTCCCGTAAGACTGTCACATAGCAATTAAAATATAGATAAATATCTAGAGAAAGAGAGAATAATTTATAATTACAATTTTTAAAAGCTATGTTGGGAAAGAGAGCAGGCACCTGGAATAAAAAATGAAGAGGGCCAAAAGTTTAGACATACAGAGGCATATGATATACATTTTTGTCTGAGTAGTTGATTTATTAAATTAAATCAAGTACAATTTCAGATCACTCAATAGTTTATACATTTTTTGGTGTGTTCTGGGGTTATTCCTTGTACTATGTTCAGAATATCCTTGTAATTGCTCCAGTATATGGGTTGCTGGGATTAGATCTAGGATCAGCTAAATTAGCCACAAGCTAATAAATTAATAAGCTAAAAGGTACCTTATCTCTTGTACTATTTACTCTTGTCCTATGTATATAAAATTTTATATAAAAGGTAATTTAGGAATTTATTTTCCCAAATCTTAAGACTTTTTATATTTAAATGTTAGTTTTAAATAAATAAAATTTATTTTTAAGTAATATATAGTTAAAAGTAGCAACATTTAGCATGGTAAAAATCAAAGGTATGATATCTTGTAAGGCTACTTGTACAGTGTATGGCAGTTATGATCATAGAAAGTTGGTGTTGTCCTTTCACTTAAATATTTTTATGTCAAATTTACAGTTTACAAAGCAACTTTACTCAATATTTTCTTTCATACTTTCAGAAAAAACACAGGATAGTTTCTGTAGTAGTTGTATCAGTTTAAAAAGCCTTTTAACTTCTTCAAGATGTTTAGAATTAAGTTTAATGATTGATGAATAGTTTATACAATTATTGGAAAATCTATTTTAATCCTAAAAAGAAAAATTAATTTCTCCAAGAAATACATATTATGCAACAATAATTTGGGGATACTGTACTAGACCTAATAAGAAGATATTGTATAGTTTAGGGAGATTATAATAAGTAATGCTGTTTTTGTGGGATGTAGATAAAGAGTGCTTGGATACACTAGAACAGAAGTAACTGAAGACAAAAATTTTATCAACCTATACACAAATAATAATGTAAAGTATAATAAATATAAAACTGTGCTATTGTATCTTAAAATTTTTTATAGAAGTCTGTGTGATTTATGGAGGCCCATGAGAGATAGTGGAAGAAGCAGCTATAGAGTGTGGAACTCTGATGAGAACTTTTCTAATTTGTGCAGATAGCTATAAAAATACAACAAATTGATAACTTCTCATGTGTACATAAGAAATTTATTTCTCCCATTTGCAGAAGCTGAAAAAAAGAGATGTGGGACCAGCATGGCTGGTTCCTCTTTAGGATCTCAAATTTCTTGTTGCATTCTCACAAGCGGTAGTAGTTAATAGCATCTTTGTAGCCTCTTCTATAAGGAAATTAATTCTGTTCTTGAGGGCTTTGTTTTTCTGACCTGCTCAACTTCCTAAGTCTCCACTTTCAAATGATAGCACAAAGGGCCTTAGGATATAATGTCTAAAAAGCGTAGCTATTCTTTTAGCACGGACCTCTTTAACATTTAGAAGAGTTCAATAAAGAACTTGAGTTTTTTTTTTTATTATTATATAGCTCAATAAAGAACACCTTTTCCAAATCATGCCATTAGTACCTCTTTAATCTGGCAAGGTGATTGTATAGTGGATTGAGTTGCACGCAGTTCAACCCATTTTATCCATGGCACCTCATATAGGCTCATGAGCCGCAACTGGAATGATTCCTGATCTCAGAGCCAGGAATAATCCCCTAGGACTGCCTGTTGTAACCTAAAAAACAAAAAAATTAAAAATAAAATAAACCATTAACAAATTTATATATAGAAATGGAATCTTGATCAAAAGTAATGAGGCTCAACAGAAAAGATATTAACAGATACATATTAAGAAAAATCTATACAACAATCCCCATAAGGATAATTTTATCTTATCAAGAATATCATAGTTAGAGATTAGGGTCTGGAGAGATAGTACAGCAGGTAGGGCACTGTCAACCTACGTTTAGTTCCTGGAGTTCCACACTGCCCTGAGCCCTGCCAGGAGTGATCCCTGAGTGCAAAGCAGGGAGTATACCATATTGAAGGGTCAAAATATTTTTTAAATTTTATAAAAACTTTTAGATATTTAGTTACAGTGAGTTCTTACTGTTTCGAATATAAAAAAATCAAGATATCAGAAACATTTTATACAAAGCATATTATGACATTAGCATCATTTTATTTTTCTGTATTATTTCTGCTAAATAGTAAGTACTAATATTGCTTTATGCCTTTCAAAGATTATCAATGCTTATTTATAAAAAAAGGTAAAGCTAAATTTTCTATAGTTTATCAATAAATAAAAAGACTATTTGCTTTAAGAATCTCGGGTGTATATGTGAGAGTGGAAGAGGAATGAAGAGACAGAAAATAGGCATGGAGAGGAAAGAGGAGGCAAGGTGGAAGGGAGGTAACAAGGGTATATTTTAGAAAACGGGCTAGTGATGACTATACATAGTTAAATTTTTGTATATTGATGATAAGCTTAGGGGTCATTACTTACTTTGTTTATTAATGGTTATTCAGCAATTCTAATAATGCTGTACATAAAATATATGTTCATTAAATGCTTGCTGAATTCAAGAATAATCATGATTAGTTCTTGCATCTTTGGAAACTAAAACCTAGATAGAACTTTCCTCATTTGACCCTTCTTCTCCTTTAGCAGAGTTTTCTGATTGAAGTCAGAGCACCTTTTTTTTTTTTTTTTTTTTTTTTTTTGAGGGGGTGACCCATTGGTTTGGGGCTAATTTCACTTCAATGCTAAGCAATCACCCCTGCTGTTTCTGAGCTTAAATGTAGGCTTCTGGGATGCAAAGTATTGATTGAGCTCTCTTTCTCTCTCTCTGGCTTTCAGAACACCTTAAATTTTAATGTTAGAAAACAATATTTTCTGTGTAATTTTTCCTAATATTCTAAATGTACTCCATGAAATGTTACTGTTGTTGTTTTGAGCCACACCTGGCAGTGCTCAGGGGTTGTGCCTAATTCTGCTCTCACAAATTACACCTGGCAAGCTCAGGAGATCTTATGGGATGCCAGAAATAGAACTCTAGAGGCCTCCTCATGCATGGCAAATGCCCTACCTGCTGTGCTATCACTCCAGCCCCTTCATGTAATTTTACTATAAAATAAAACAATAGTTTTCCTCCCACATCTCTCATATATAGGAAGCTTAGAAGGGGAATAACAAAAGATCAAAATCAACAGAATCTGAAACTGGTCTGCAAAACTGAACATGCAATGAAATGAGGCTGGGTTGGGGGAAAAAGTTGTTGAGCCAGGTTGGGAGTGATGGAAGACCCTTAGAAATTGTGGAAGGACCCTGGCACTGAAAGGGTGGGCATGTAGTTTTGAAATTTTGTATTTACAAAACCCTATTATTACAATAAACTAAAATATTAGTAAACTAATTATGAAAAGATTTAGTAAACTAAAACATTATCTAAACTAAAGATAAACTTTTAATATTGCATTTTTATTTATTGGCAACTATCATCTTTATTAGCATAAGAAAAATAAAGTTGGACATATTTTATTATGGAGCTCCTATTCAAAGTTTATAAGTTATAATTTATAAGTTATAATAAAGCAACCATCCTACCAAAAGTGATCTGGAAGAGCAAGAGAAATTAAGAAAATGTAAGGATAGTTTAAGTGTAATCTCAAACTGAATCTGACAAAAAAGGGAAGGAGACATTTAGCAATTCCAAATCAAACACATTTATTATGAAATGAGAAAGCAAAATTGGGGGTTGGGTGGATGCAGAAACAGTAAAGACAAAGGTGATGTAAAAGAGTTTAGTTAGCTATAGAGTTAAAGTCTTTGTGTTTCTGAAGTTCACTTTTATTTGTTTAATGGAAATATTGGATATGCCTTAATAGGACAGGTTTTTCTGGAGTAGTAGTCCTTGCTCTACAACCGAGCTTCTTCTTTTTTAGATTTTGGGTCACACCTGGCAGCGCTCAGGGGCTACTCATAGCTCTACACTCAGAAATCGCTCCTGGCAAGCTGAGGGTATCATTTGGGATGTAGAGATTCGAACCACCGTTCTTCTGCATGCAAGGCAACTCCCTAGCTCCATGCTATCTCTACGGCCCTACAACCTAACTTCTTAAACTGTGAGTTGCAAGAGTAGATGGGGCATCGCTTCTCAGCCTTTTGGCTAAGATCAAGTGCAAGAGTAGATGGGATCACATAACGAACTATATGAGTTGAACTATACTTGCCCATAATAAAAGGTTTTATATATGCAGTAATTAAACATTTATTCAAAATCAAACATGTAATATATCCATTTTTTAGTTTATTTGAAACTTTTTTCTTTATTTAAACATCTTAACTACATATATGATTGTGATTAGGTTTCAGTCATGTAAAGAACACCCCCATCACCAGTGCAACATTCCCAGGCTTTCCAGTTCCCTCATTCATTCACATGATTATGGAAATTCTCTGTGTAGTTATTTCTATAACTGCACTCACCACTCTTTGCGGTGAGTTTTCATGAAGTGAGCAGGAAGTTCCGACCATCCTCTCATTGTCTCTGAGGATTGTTGCAAAAATTACTTTTATTTTTCTTAAAACCCATAGATGAGTGAGACTATTCTGCATCTCTATCTCTCTCTCCCTCTGACTTATTTCACTCAGCATGATAGATTCCATGTACATCCATGTATAGGAAAATTTCATGACTTCATCTCTCCTGACAGCTGCATAATATGCCATTGTGTATATGTACCAAAGTTTCTTTAGTCATTCATCTGTTGAAGGCCATCTTGGTTGTTTTCAGAGCCTGGCTATTGTGAATAGTGCTGCAATAAATATAGGTGGGAGGAAGGAGTTTTTGTATTGTGTTCTTGTGTTCTTAGGGTATATCCCTAGGATTGAAATAGCTGGGTCGAATGGGAGCTCAAATTCCAGATTTTGGAGGAATCTCCATATCGCTTTCTATAGAGGTTGGACTAGACAGCATTCCCACCAGCAGTGGATAAGAGTTCCTTCCTCTCCACATCCCAGCCAGCACTGAGTGTTCTCATTCCTTGTGATGTGTGCCAATCTCTGTGGTGTGAGGTCGTATCTCATTGTTGTTGTTTGATTTGCATCTCCCAGATGATTAGTGATGAGGAGCATTTTTTCATGTGCCTTTTGGCCATTTGTATTTCTTTTTTATCAAAGTGTCTGTTCATTTCTTCTTCCTATTTTTTGATGGAATTAGATGTTTTTTTTCTTGTAAAGTTCTGTCAGTGCCTTGTATATTTTGGATATTAGCCATTATCTGATGGGTGTTGGGTAAATAGTTTCTCCCACTCGGTGGGTGGCTCTTGTATCCTGGGCAATCTTTCTTTTGAGGTGCAGAAGCTTCTCAGTTTAATGTATTCTCATCTGTTGATCACTGCTTCTACTTGTTTAAAAAGTGCAGTTTCCTCCTTAAAGATGTCTTTAGTCTCAATGTCATGGAGTGTTTTACCTATGTGTTGTTCTATATACCTTATGGTATCAGGTCTGATATCAAGGTCTTTAATCCATTTGGATTTTACCTTCATACATGATGTTACCTGGGGTCTATGTTCACTTTTTTGCAAGTGGCTAACCAGTTCTGCCAGCACCACATGTTGAAGAGATTTTCCCTGCTCCACTTAGGATTTATTGCCCCTTTGTCAAATATTAGGTAATTGTATGTCTGGGGGACAATGTCTGAGAATGCAAGCCTATTCCACTGATCTGAGGGTCTGTCTTTATTCCAATACCATGCTGTTTTGATAACTTTTGCTTTGTAGTACAGTTTAAAGTTGGGGAAAGTAATGCCTTCCACTTTTCTTTTCCCTAGGAGTGCTTTGGCTATTTGAGGGTGATTATTGTTCCAGATGAACTTCATAAGTGTTTGATCCACTTCTTTGAAGAATGTCATAGGTATTAATGAGATAGCATTAAATCTGTATAATGCTTTGGGGAGCATTGCCATTTTAATGATGTTAATCCTGCCAATCCATGAGCAGGGTATGTGTTTCCATTTCCGTGTGTCCTCTCTTATTTTTGGAGCAGGGCTTTATAGTTTTCTTTGTATAGGTCCTTCACGTCTTAGGTCAAGTTGTCTCCAAGATATTTGAGTTTGTGTGGCACTATTGTGAATGGGATTGCCTTCTTGACTTTCTTCTCTTCCCTATCATTATTGGTGTATAAAAAGGCCATTGATTTTTGTAGGTTGATTTTGTAGCCTGCCACCATGCTATATGAATCTATCTTTTTTAGAAGCTTTTTGGTAGTCTTTAGGGTTTTCTAAGTAGAGTGTCATGTCATCTGCAAACAATGAGAGCTTGACTTCTTCCTTTCCTATCTGGATTCCACTTGATATCTTTTTCTTGCCTGATCGCTATAGCAAGAACTTCCAGTACTATGTTGAAGAGGAGTGGTGAGAGTGGACAGCCTTGTCTTGTACCAGAATTTAGAAGAAAGGCTTTTAGTTTTTCTCCATTGAGGATAATATTTGCCATTGGCTTGTGGTAGATGGCTTAAACTAGATTGAGAAAGGTTTCTTCCATTCCCATCTTGCTGAGAGTTTTTATCAAGAAAGCATTTTATCAAATGCTTTCTCTGTGTCTATTGATATGATCATGTGATTTTTTTCTTGTTGTTGATGTTGTGTATGATGTTGATGGATTTATGGATGTTAAACCATCCTTGCATTTTTGGGATAAAACATACTTGGTCATAGTGTATGATCTTCTTGATGATGCATTGGATCCTGATTGCCAGGATTTTGTTGAAGATATTTGCATCAAATTTTATTAGAGATATTGGTCTGTAATTTTCTATTTTGGCAGCATCTCTGTCTGGTTTTGATATCAAGGTGATCCTGGCTTCATAAAAGCTGTTTGGGAGTGTTCCCGATTTTTCAATTTCATGGACGAGCCTGGCTAGGATTGGTAGTAGCTCCTCTTGAAAGATTTGAAAAAATTCATTAAAAAATTCATCTGGGCCTTGGCTTTTCTTTTTGGGCAGATGTTTGATTACAGTTTCAATTTTCCCAGTAGTGATTGGGTGTTTAGATATGCTACATCCTCCTTACTTAAATGTGGAAGGTTATAAATGTCCAAGAATTTTTCCATTTCTTCTAGGTTCTCATGTTTAGTAGCATAAAGTTTATCAAAGTAGTCTCTGATTATCCTTTGGATATCTGCAATATCTGTCTTGATCTCCCCCTTTTTATTTATAATACGGGTTATCAGATTTCTCTCTCTCTCTTTATTTGTGATTTTTACCAATGGTCTATGAATCTTGTTTATTTTTTTAAAGAACCAACTTCTGCTTTCGTTGATCTTTTGGATTGTTTTCTGGTTTTCCACTTCATTGAGTTCTGCTTTCAACTTTGTTATTTCCTTCTGTCTCCCTATTTTTGTTCTTTTTGTTGGTAATTTTCTAATTTTTTGAGCTGTGTCATTAAGTTATTCAGGTATGCCCCTTCTTCCTACCTGATGTGTGCTTGTAGAGCTATAAATTTTCCCCTCAGGACCACTTTTGCTGTGTCCCATAGATTCTGGCAGTTTGTGTCTTCATTATCATTTGTTTCCAGAAAAGTTTTTGATTTCCTCTTTAATTTTATCTTGGATCCACTGGTTGTTCAGTAGCAGGGTGTTTAATTTCCAATTGTTAAAGTTTTTCTTCTGTGTGGCTTTGTAGTTCACATCTAATTTCAGAGCCTTGTGGTGAGCAAAGGTAGCCTGCAAGATTCTATTCTCTTGATTTTATGGAGGTATGTTTTATGTGTCAGCATGTAGTCTATCCTGGAGAATGAGCCATGTATATTGGAGAAGAATGTGTATCCAGGTTTTTTGGGATGGAGTGTCCTATATATATCTACTAGTCCTCTTTCTTCCATTTCTCTTTTCAGGGCTAGTATGTTTTTGTTGGGTTTCAGTCTGGTTGACCTATCAAGTGTTGATAGGGCCATGTTGAGGTCTCCCACAATGATTGTGTTATTATTGATTTCTTCTTTCAGATTTGTCAGTAATTGTATTAGATAATTTGCTGGTCTCTCAGTGGGTGCATATATGTTTAATAGTCTGATTTCTTCCTGTTGCACATATCCCATGATTTGTACATAGTATCCATCTTTGTCCCTTACCATTTTTCTGAGTATAAAGTTGGTAAGTTGGTGTCATCAGATATTAATATGGCCACCCCAGCTTTTTTCAGGGTGTTTTTTGCTTGGATGATTTTCCTCCAGCCTTTGATTTTGAGTTTATGTTTTTTCTGACTATTCAGATGTATTTCTTGTAGGCAGAAGAAGGATGGATTCATCTTTTTTACCCATTTTGCCACTCTGTGTTTTTTAATTGGTGAATTTAATCCATTGACATTGAGGGAGATGATTGTCTTAGGATTTAATGTCATCTTTGTAGATAAGTTTGCTGTGTTTGTTGGTCTCTCTTATCTTAGAGTAGACCTGTCAGTTTTTTCTTTAAGTCTGGTTTATCATCTGTGAAGTTTCTGAGCTGGTTTATCCATGAAGCTATGTATACTTCCTTCAAACCTGAATATGAGTCGGGCTGGGTGCAGTATTCTCAGTGAGGCATTCAATTCATTCAGTCTTGTCACAATATTCCACCACTGTCTTCTGGCCTTGAGGATTTCTTGTGACATGTCTTTGTAAGTCTTAGGAATACTCCTTTGAATGTAATTTCCCTTTTTGATGATGCTGCTTTTAGTATTCTATCTCTATCTGTGGGATTTGTCATTGTAACAAGAATGTGTCTTGGGGTGTTTTTCTTTGGGTCTTTTTTAGCTGGTACTCTTCGGGCATGCAGGATTTGATTGCATGTAGTCTTTAACTCTGGGAGTATCTCTTTGATGATGTCTTTGACAGTTGATTCTTCCTGGGGATATCCTACCTGGGTCTCTGGGACTCCAATGATTCTTACTTTGTTTCTGTTGAGTTTATCAAAGACTTCTATTTTCATCTTTGCATTCCTTGAGTACTTTTTCCATTGCCTGTTTGTTTGTCTTAAGGTTCTTTTTCAATTTCTTCTGTTGTGTTGAGTTTTTCTGCATCACATCTCCCAGTACTCCGATTCTCTTCTCAGCTGCTATTACCCTGCTGGCGAGGCCATCCATTGAGGTTTTCAGTTGAGCTACCGTGTTTTTCAGATCTGTTATTTCAGTTTGGAGTTTTCTGATTTCTGTCTTTGTGTTCTGTTCAGATCGATCTATGCTTTCTTTGAGTTCTTCAAACATCTTCCATATTGCTATCTTAAGTTCCTTATCCGAGAAGTTAATCAGGTTATTGGAATTTATTAAGTCATCCGAGTTTTTGACTTCATTCTCTGTGCATGGTGTTTTTCTGTGAGGTTTCCCCATTGCCACACTTGTAGTGTGGTTTTTCCTGCATGCTGTGGTGGGGTTCATTGGTTAGAAAGATTGTGCTGCTGCGAAGCAAAGCAGCCATGCTCTTCTGCTGCCTCTAGTTGACAGTTTTTTGGGGGTGCGCTCCCTAAGCCTCTGAGGAGACCTTCAGTGATTCAGAAACATAGCAGACAGCGCAGGAGAAGTTTCTCTTGAAGTCCTCAGAGTGAACAAAGGCACAGCAGGGCGGAGCCTCCACAGGCCAGAGAGCTCAGCTTATTCGATGGTGACCCCCACAGCCAGAATTTACTCACTGGCAGCTTCAAAATGCAGTTTTTTGGAGGTGTGCTCCCTAGGCCTCTGAGAAAATCTTCAGGGATTCAGAAACACAGGCAGACAGCATATCCATTTTTTTTTAAATATTTCTGAATCATGCCCAAGGAGCTCAGAAGTTACTCCTGGCTCTGCACTCAGAAATTGTGCATAGAAGGATCAGAGGACTATATGGAACGCAGGGATCAAACTCCAGTCACTACATGCAAGGCAAGCACCCTACCAGATGTTCTATTGCTCCAGTCTCTCTAATGTGTTTTTGACAGCACTTTTTCACTTTGCATTTCTCAGGTCAAAAGGGATCACAAGTAGAAGAAATTTAAGGGGCTGTACTCTGCATTATAGGAACATTTCCAAGGTCTAGGAGACAGTGTACAGGTTAGGACTCATATACTGCATATCTGATCCTTGATTGAATTTGCGCAGCACATGCTTACCTAAGCATCATTGAATATATCTCTGGAGTTCCAAAACATTTTTCTGTGTGACTTGGTGACCTCCATACAACATTAGGGTGGCCCCAGTAAGCCAAATAATCCATGCACCACCTCTTTGGGCCTTTGTATAAAGTGCTGTCCTAGTTGGTAAAAAATATTAGCAGAAGTAGGCCCTGACCCTCTGAGTACCTGGTGGTACTCATACTCACTCCAAAATAAAAACTAACAATAAAAAGACTTGATAATAATGTTTTATTTTTAGTTAATTTCTACCAAAAAAGGAATCTATAAACATTTAGTATTTTAGATAATATTAAAATTTTAAGCACACATGTATTCTAAATTGCTTTTATATATTCATTAGTTTAGCATATTAATATACTACTATGTGTCAGGAAATATTATAGTATTCAAAAATGTAACAATTTTATAAGTCCCTTTGAACTTATATTTTAATTAAATAGTAAATAGCTAAAGAAAAATGATTGCAGGTTATAATCAATTTATTGAGGAAATATACAAGAGAACTATTGAGCTAAAGGGTAGGAGTATTACTTTAGGTAGGATATCATGATAAATTATTTTGGAGATGTGTATTTTGACATGAATATTTTTATTATATTTTTTGACATAAATTTTAAATAATAAGATAAAGTTGGCCATGTGAAGAGTCATGGCTAAAGCAACTCCAAGCACTTTTCTTGAAAAGTGTTCAACATTCTCAAGGCAATAATGGAAAAAATATAAGTAAACATTTAAGATTAACTTGGAGAGTTGGGTGTTAGGGTAACATTAGATTATAAATACTAGTAATGATTTTGAATTTTTCCCTAAACTTTATAGGATATTTGAGGGTTTTAAGTAGATAAAAAACTAATTTTTATTTCCTTCTTAAAAGCTCATTTTGGTTTCTGTCTAGGGAATAAATTGGGTATGGAAGGAACAATAGAAAGAGGAAGGGAGACTACTGCAATTAAGAGAACATCATAGGAAATTATTTTAGTAATGTTAATTACTTGCACTAAGGTAGTGAAAATAAAGATAAGGTGCATGGGAAAATTTGGACTTACTTGGAGGTAGACCCCAAATTTGCTTATGAATTTTGTAGCACTCTGTCTACATATAAATGTATGTTTATACATATGTTGTATTATGCTAATATATATTTATATACATATACACATATGAATATATATGGTGAGTTCATTCTATGGTTGGAGAAACTGGGTGGATATTGATATTAGAGTAAAATAAAAAAAGATTCTCTTGGAAAATAAGCTGAGAGAATCAAGAGACTTCTTCAAAAATTTCAATCTATCTAAATGGAGGTATCATTAAAGACATTGTTATAGCCATTGATCTGGGGATATATAGCTTACAAAGAGCTCAGAATTATAAACATGATAAAATTTTGTAAGTTATTTATATAATAATATAATAATAAAAAGGGGATAGTTTGAAAATTATCAGTATGTGTTTCTTTTAAGGTTTGTAAATGAATAAGGTTATTGAAACAGTAAAAAAGATTGCTGAGATTGACTCTGAAATATACAAGTGAGTAAAGAATGCCCAAACCCATCATGAAGCCTGACAATTAAAATTATTAAAATGAAGACCAAGAAGTTTACCTAGTATTATTAGTACTAGTCAGATTCGTATATGAAAATAAAACATAGCTCACAAAACCCAGAGGCAATGAGACAGAATGTGTAAAAAACTCAAAGATTTAGTCTTAGCATATTGAAAAGGTTCATTAAAATATATTTTCAAATGTGCATATAAAACCCAAAAAACTGAAAAATCAACTATGAAAGATTCTTGCATGATGATAGCTTGTATCTTTTATTAGATTGTCTTCTCAGTTCTAGTTGTATACCAAAAACTAACAATACCTTTCAACTTGAAATGTACACGATTCTTTTATATAAAGTCTTTTGAATCTCAGTTTATTTTTTTTCTCATGTTTCAGTATTATAAATGCTTGGTTTTTTTTTTGACATTTATTTATTTATTTATTTATTTATTTTGTTTTTTGGGGTCACACCTGGCAGTGCTCAGGGGTTGCTCTACACTCTGAAATCGCTCCTGGCAGGCTCAGGGAACCATAGACCATATGGGATGCTGGGTTTCGAACCACCATCCTTCTGCATGCAAGGCAAACACCTTACCTCCATGCTATCTCTCCCGCCCCATGATGACTTTTTAAAAGGGACATAAATGCTTGTTTATTAAAAATTACTTTAGTAATTTCCCAATTGTTTAACAATAGGGAACAGCAATTTATTTCACCAAAAGAATGAAAATGAGCAGAAGGGGAACCTAAACTCATTTTTCAATGATGAATGTCATTAACATTAACATTTTAAGCTGTCTGTATCTGTTATTTAGAAAATCAAAAGAAATATTTACTCACTAGAAATTGTAATTCTCTGTTTTGCTCTTATAACCCTTGACTCTCACTTTTATAATGGTGGAAACATAGCCTGATTATCTTTTAAACGTGAATCTCTCAGACAGAGAAGATCAGAAAGCCATTGATTCAACTGATGGGATATATCATTCCCAAATATTTCCTATTTAGTCTCAAAGAAATTTTTGTTTATACATTAAAAATTTATATTTATTATCTAATTTCAAAATACTTTTCCAAGTTACTATAGGATCCTATAAAAAAACTTTAAATACATAAAGTTGTGGAATTTTATCTCATTCTAGAATTTGGGTGGATATCATTCTCTAGTGTAGTTAAATAATATTGTGATTTCTATAGTCAACATATTAGACTTTTCTGCTAAGAACCATTTTATAATTATGGTGGCCAAAGCTCTGCTGCTTCTCTGACTATATGTAAAATAAAATCTATGAGTTTTGAGATCACCCCATGCACCATATTTTTAATCCCAAGTGGACATGCCTGAAGATTCAGGATAGTGGCAAATAATTAATAAGGCAAGCCAGTCAGGAATCAGGCTGTGCCTCATGGTTTCTCAGAGCCAAAAGCCAGCACTGTCCCTTTCTTTATTAAACGAATACCCATCCCACCAGGCGGGACAGTGTGGAGTAAGATCCAGGTGGACTTTTACATATCAAAGGAAGAGATTATATAAAAAAGGAATATGGGGGAATGCCTTTGTTTTCAGTTAGTTGCTGGGTGACATTTTATAACTATAAGCATATACATATATATTAAGAATCATTTTAGGTGCCAGAGCGATAACATGCGGCAGGCCCAAAACAAACCTAGGTTTGATCTATGGCATTCCATATGGTCTCCCAAGCCAGGAGTGATTTCTAAGCCCATATCCAGGAGTAACCCCTCAGCGTCACTGGGTGTGGCCAAAAACAAACAAAATATCATTTCCAGTGATTAATACATATATATGTTAAGAATCATTTCCAGTGATTTATTTAGTCTTTGCCTTGATAGTATGAATAATAATGGAATTTGATAAATTATGGACAATTTTGAGGCAGCTTTTTATTATATTACTGTGTTTTTAGCTCTGTTGTAATTATACTTACCAGGATGCTTGATAAGAAAGAGACTGCCTGCCCATAGAAACTTGGAATCTGTTCAAAGGGGGTGATTTTAAATGTAGGAGAGGGAATAGATAGCTAGTATAGAAGGTATTTAGTCTTGTATTTAGTCTAATATTGCCTTGTATGATGCAAACTCTAGCCTGATTCCAGAATCCCATATGTTCCTCTGAGCCACAGGAGTGATTCCTGTGAGCAAAGCCAGGAGCAACTCCCGAGTACTGACTAATGTGGTCCCCCAAACACAAAAATTGTGATAATAAAATGTAAAAGAGGAAGCAATATGTGGAATAGGAATCCCGTTATAGATAATTTTCCTAGCGTATTAAATGATTATTTTCATTTCCACAAGACTTTAAAAACCATTTATGTTAGTATTTATGCTGTTATCCAAATAATGTTACATGAAATTTTTGTTGATTCTACATGGGTGCCAGAATTATGAACAACAATCACAATATCATACAGGGCAATGCCAAGTGGGGCAAAGAGCAGAGGTTTTCCTAAATATTAAAACCCTTAACTTTTCCAACTATACCAGAATAGTTTTTTCAGATAATATTGAGAGTTTTATATAATATTATAGGTTTTATATTACTGCCTTCTATAACCTTTCTTTCATAATAACTAGATATATTTTCCATATCCTTACCATTTAAGATCAATTTAATTTTGATATTTAAGCATCTATATTTCCTTTCTAGTGACTTTATTTTTATTCAGAATATTTGCAGATTTGAGTAATCTTCTCATTATCCCTTTTAGATCTTTAATGAAGATATAAAAAACAGAACCCAATTTTAACCTCTGTAGACATCTTTCTAGCTTTCTACCAGTTCTTTGATTATAACCCATATTTCTATTATTAATAAAATTTTTAGTGGATATAAAAGTGCTCATTTCCTAACTAATTTGAATTAATTTTTCAAACTGTATGGCATGATATCATAACCCTAAAATTTCACAGCAGTTTTAAGTGTCTTTAAACATCACAGTGTTAGTGGTTATATAAATAACCTTTAATTTTGCATATCTATTCTCCTAGTTTAGCTGTTTTCTTAACTGAGAATCAAATGTTCATAAAGCAAATGTCAGGCTGAAATTAATATGTTTAGAAATAAGGCAGCATGATGGTAGAGCATAGTCATCAATAGCTAAATGCCACCTAGGAAAGACTTTTTGCACTATTAGTATTTAAAGGTGCCTGTAAAATTCTGAATTTCAATTTTATCCTTTTTTTATCCTTATCAGATCTGTGTATAGGCTAATAACCTTTTAGACCTGCAGACATTCTTTATTTTTATCAAATTATAAGCACATTAAAATACAAGTTGTCCAATCTAAATGTGATGCTTTTATACTTGATAAATAATAAAATTGTACATATTAGCTTAATGTTCAATGTGAGGAGTTATCATAGGGAGCATTATTAGACCCAACAGAGCTCCTAATAAATGTGCATTCTTGAATAAAAGATCGAGAGTAATACAACATATTCTGATAAAAATATACGATTGCAAATTTCAGTAGCTTTTGTTACACTGTTGATTATGTGGTGTTTAGTATTTGAAATTCTCCTAAATTTTATAAATTATAAAGTTATAAAGTTAGATTGTTTTACATTGTTTATTTCATTGATTCCTTTGATATTATGGTGAAACAGATCTGGGGCCAGAGAGCTGACGCTAGAGGTAAGGTGTCTGCCTTGCAAGCGCTAGCCAAGGAATGACAGTGGTTTGATTCCCCGGTGTCCCATATGGTCCCCCCAAGCCAGGAGCAATTTCTGAGCGCTTAGGCCGGAGTAACCCCTGTGCATCAAACGGGTGTGCCCCCCCAAAAAAAGAAGAAAGGAAGAAATAGAACTCATCACCCAAAATGGCTGTGTTAGTATCCTTTTTTTAACTTATTATTTTTTATTTTATTTTATTTTATTTTATTTTGGTCATACCTCACATTGCTCAGGGGTTACTCATGGCTCTGTACTCAGAAGTAGCTCCTGGCAGGCACGGGGAACCATATGGTATGCCAGGTGATTCAAACCACTGTCCGTCCTGGATCAGCTGCGTGCAAGGCAAAGGCCCTACTCCTAGACCTAATTATTATCTTTCAAAAACCTTAACTATTTTATCTATTTCTTATTTATGTGGCTCACAACTGGCTGTAGTCAGGGACCAATACTGGCTCCATGCTCAGGGATCATTCCCGGTGGTGCTCAGGGCTTACTCCTGACTCTGCAATCTAGGATCACTCCTGGTGATTTTGGGGGGACAGTTAATGGGGTGTCCAGGATTGAACCAGACTAGGGTGTGTACAAGTTGAGTCCCCTGCCTACTCTAATACCTCTTTGGCCTCAAGGCCCTTAAAACGTAAAAAGTTTAGTTTCTCCAGAAAGACTCAAAAATAAATAATTTTTAAAGAGTTTAGAGAGAATGGGATGATGAATGAATCTGGTGTTTATCTGCTTTTCTCTAATGGATGCCTCCAGGTTCTATATACTTTGAGTATGGATTGTATTTGCAACAGCTCTCATTCCAGAAAGCAAGACTCTCTTCTGATTCCATGGAAAATGTGTAATGAATGAATTTCTAAGGCAATGTGGTGTAAGGGACTATGGTATCTCTTCATAAAGTGGAGCATAAAACTATAAAAATATTTTTATAACAGATAATTTTTCTCTCAGTTTTTAGATG